>NW_025756939.1:0-6029 GCF_021184085.1 Oncorhynchus gorbuscha
TACTGTCTGGAGGGAGGACCTACTGCTACTGCCTGGAGGAGGACCTACTGCTGCTATCTGGAGGGAGGGAGGACCTACTGCTACTGTCTGGAGGGAGGGAGGACCTACTGCTCACTGCCTGGAGGAGGACCTCCTGCTACTGCCTGGAGGGAGGACCTACTGCTACTGCCTGGAGGAGGACCTACTGCTACTATCTGGATGGAGGTCGGACCTACTGATACTGCCTGGAGGGAGGGAGGACCTACTGCTACTGCCTGGATTGAGGGAGTACCTACTGCTACTGCCTGGAGGGAGGGAGGGACCTACTGCTACTGTCTGGAGGAGGGAGGACCTACTGCTACTGCCTGGAGGGAGGGAGTACCTACTGCTACTGCCTGGAGGGGAGGGAGGACCTACTGCTACTGCCTGGAGGGAGGACCTACTGCTACTGTCTGAAGGGAGGGAGGACCTACTGCAACTGTCTGGAGGGAGTGAGGACCTACTGCTATTGCCTGGAGTGAGGGAGGACCTACTGCTACTGTCTGGAGGGAGGGAGGACCTACTGCTAGTGTCTGGAGGGAGGGAGGACCTACTGCTACTATCTGGAGGGAGGAGGGAGAACCTACTGCAACTGCCTGGAGGAAGGACCTACTGCTACTGTCTGGAGGGAGGGAGGACCTACTGCTACTGTCTGGAGGGATGGAGGACCTACTGCTACTGTCTGGAGGGAGGGAGGACCTACTGCTACTGCCTGGAGGGAGGACCTACTGCTACTGTCTGGATGGAGGGCGGACCTACTGCTACTGCCTGGAGGGAGGACCTACTGCTACTGTCTGGAGGGAGGACCTACTGCTACTGTCTGGAGGGAGGGAGTACCTACTGCTACTGTCTGGAGGGAGGGAGGACCTACCGCTACTATCTGGAGGGAGGGAGGACCTACCGCTACTGTCTGGAGGGAGGACCTACTGCTACTGCCTGGAGGGAGGACCTACTGCTACTATCTGGAGGGAGTGAGGACCTACTGCTACTGTCTGGAGGGAGGGAGGACCTACTGCTACTGCCTGGAGGGAGGACCTCCTGCTACTGCCTGGAGGGAGGACCTACTGCTACTGCCTGGAGGGAGGACCTACTGCTACTATCTGGATGGAGGGCGGACCTACTGATACTGCCTGGAGGGAGGGAGGACCTACTGCTACTGCCTGGATTGAGGGAGTACCTACTGCTACTGCCTGGAGGGAGGGAGGACCTACTGCTACTGTCTGGAGGGAGGACCTACTGCTACTGCCTGGAGGGAGGGAGTACCTACTGCTACTGCCTGGAAGGAGGGAGAACCTACTGCTACTGCCTGGAGGGAGGGAGTACCTACTGCTACTGCCTGGAGGGAGGGAGGACCTACTGCTACTGCCTGGAGGGAGGACCTACTGCTACTGCCTGGAGGGAGGGATAACCTACTGCTACTGTCTGAAGGGAGGGAGGACCTACTGCAACTGCCTGGAGGAAGGACCTACTGCTACTGTCTGGAGGGAGGGAGGACCTACTGCTACTGTCTGGAGGGATGGAGGACCTACTGCTACTGTCTGGAGGGAGGGAGTACCCACTGCTGCTGTCTGGAGGGAAGGAGGGAGGACCTACTGCTACTATCTGGAGGGAGGACCTACTGCTACTGCCTGGAGGGAGGGAGGGAGAACCTACTGCTACTGTCTGGAGGGAGGGAAGAAGGACCTACTGCTACTGTCTGGAGGGAGGACCTACTGATACTGTCTGGAGGGAGGGAGGACCTACTGCTACTGTCTGGAGGGCGGGAGTACCTACTGCTACTGTCTGGAGGGAGGGCGGACCTACTGCTACTGCCTGGAGGGAGGACCTACTGCTACTGTCTGGATGGAGGGCGGACCTACTGCTACTGTCTGGAGGGAGGGAGTACCTACTGCTACTGTCTGGAGGGAGGGAGGACCTACTGCTAGTGTGTGGAGGGAGGACCTACCGCTACTGTCTGGAGGGAGGGAGGGCCTACTGCTACTGCCTGGAGGGATGGAGTACCTACTGCTACTGCCTGGAGGGAGGGAGAACCTACTGCTACTGCCTGGAGGGAGGGAGTACCTACTGCTACTGCCTGGAGGGAGGGAGGACCTACTGCTACTGCCTGGAGGGAGGACCTACTGCTACTGCCTGGAGGGAGGACCTACTGCTACTGTCTGAAGGGAGGGAGGACCTACTGCAACTGTCTGGAGGGAGTGAGGACCTACTCCTATTGCCTGGAGTGAGGGAGGACCTACTGCTACTGTCTGGAGGGAGGGAGGACCTACTGCTAGTGTCTGGAGGGAGGGAGGACCTACTGCTACTATCTGGAGGGAGGGAGGGAGAACCTACTGCAACTGCCTGGAGGAAGGACCTACTGCTACTGTCTGGAGGGAGGGAGGACCTACTGCTACTGTCTGGAGGGATGGAGGACCTACTGCTACTGTCTGGAGGGAGGGAGGACCTACTGCTACTGCCTGGAGGGAGGACCTACTGCTACTGTCTGGATGGAGGGCGGACCTACTGCTACTGCCTGGAGGGAGGACCTACTGCTACTGTCTGGAGGGAGGACCTACTGCTACTGTCTGGAGGGAGGGAGTACCTACTGCTACTGTCTGGAGGGAGGGAGGACCTACCGCTACTATCTGGATGGAGGGAGAATTACCGCTACTGTCTGGGAGGGAGGGAGGACTCATCACATTGTCTGGGAGGGAGGGAGGACCTACCGCTACTGTCTTGGAGGGGAGGGAGGACCTACTAGTGTGTGGAGGGAGGACCTACTGCTACTATCTGATGGAGGAGTACCTACTCGCTACTGTCTGGGAGGGAGGGAGGACCCTACTGCTACTGCTTGAGGGAGGACCTCCCGCTACTGGGCCTGGGAGGGGAGGGACCGCCTGCTACTGCCTGGAGGGAGGACCTACTGCTACTATCTGGATGGAGTGGAAGTGGACCTACTGATACTGCCTGGAGGGAGGGAGGACCTACTGCTACTGCCTGATTGAGGGAGTACCTACTGCTACTGCCTGGAAGGAGGAGGACCTACTGCTACTGTCTGGAGGAGGAGATAACTGTACTGCTACTGCCTGGAGGGAGGAGTACCTACTGCTACTGCCTGGAAGGAGTGGAGAACCTACTGCTACTGCCTGGAGGGAGGGAGTACCTACCTTACTGCCTGGAGGAGGGAGGACCTACTGCTACTGCCTGGAGGGAGGACCTACTGCTACTGCCTGGAGGAGGATAACCTACTGCTACTGTCTGAAGGGAGGGAGGACCTACTGCAACTGCCTGGAGGAAGGACCTACTGCTACCGTCTGGAGGAAGGGAGGACCTACTGCTACTGTCTGGAGGATGGAGGTACTGCCACTGTCTGGAGGAGGAGTACCCTGCTGCTGTCTGAGGGAAGGAGGAGGACCTACTGCTACTATCTGGAGGAGGACCTGCTGCTACTGCCTGGAGGGAGGAGGGAAACCTACTGCTACTGTCTGGAGGAGGAAGAAGGACCTACTGCTACTGTCTGGAGGGAGGACCCTACTGATACTGTCTGGAGGAGGGAGGACCTACTGCTGCTGTCTGAGGGGAGGGAGTACCTACTGCTACTGTCTTACTGTCTGGAGGGAGGAGCTGCCTGTCTGGATGGAGAGGGGCGGACCTGTCTGGAGGAGGAGTACCTACTGCCCTGGAGGGAGGACCCTGCTGGAGGGAGGACTTCCATTACTATCTGGATGGAGGGAGGACCTACTGCTACTGTCTGGAGGGAGAGGACCTACTGCTACTGTCTGGAGGGAGGAGGACCTGTCTGAGGGAAGGAGGCTGCTAGTGTGTGGAGGGAGGACCTATGCCACTGTCTGGAGGAGGAGGGCCTACTGCTACTGCCTGGAGGGATGGTACCTACCTTGCTGCCTGGAGGAGAGAACCTACTGCTACTGCCTGGAGGGAGGACCTACTGCTACTATCTGGATGGAGGGCGGACCTACTGATACTGCCTGGAGGGAGGGAGGACCTACTGCTACTGCCTGGATTGAGGGAGTACCTACTGCTACTGCCTGAGAGGAGGGAGGACCTACTGCTACTGTCTGGAGGGAGGGAGGACCTACTGCTACTGCCTGGAGGGAGGGAGTACCTACTGCTACTGCCTGGAAGGAGGGAGAACCTACTGCTACTGCCTGGAGGGAGGGAGTACCTACTGCTACTGCCTGGAGGGAGGGAGGACCTACTGCTACTGCCTGGAGGGAGGACCTACTGCTACTGTCTGGAGGGAGGGATAACCTACTGCTACTGTCTGAAGGGAGGGAGGACCTACTGCAACTGCCTGGAGGAAGGACCTACTGCTACTGTCTGGAGGGAGGGAGGACCTACTGCTACTGTCTGGAGGGAGGGAGTACCTACTGCTGCTGTCTGGAGGGAAGGAGGGAGGACCTACTGCTACTATCTGGAGGGAGGACCTACTGCTACTGCCTGGAGGGAGGGAGGGAGAACCTACTGCTACTGTCTGGAGGGAGGGAGGAAGGACCTACTGCTACTGTCTGGAGGGAGGACCTACTGATACTTTCTGGAGGGAGGGAGGACCTACTGCTACTGTCTGGAGGGAGGGAGTACCTACTGCTACTGTCTGGAGGGAGGGCGGACCTACTGCTACTGCCTGGAGGGAGGACCTACTGCTACTGTCTGGATGGAGGGCGGACCTACTGCTACTGTCTGGAGGGAGGGAGTACCTACTGCTACTGTCTGGAGGGAGGGAGGACCTACTGCTAGTGTGTGGAGGGAGGACCTACTGCTACTATCTGGATGGAGGGAGTACCTACTGCTACTGTCTGGAGGGAGGGAGGACCTACTGCTACTGTCTGGAGGGAGGGAGGACCTACCGCTACTGTCTGGAGGGAAGGAGGACCTACTGCTAGTGTGTGGAGGGAGGACCTACTGCTACTATCTGGATGGAGGGAGTACCTACTGCTACTGTCTGGAGGGAGGGAGGACCTACTGCTACTGTCTGGAGGGAGGGAGGACCTACCGCTACTGTCTGGAGGGAAGGAGGACCTACTGATACTGCCTGGAGGGAGGACCTACTGCTACTGTCTGGAGGAAGGACCTACTGCTACTGTCTGGAGGGAGGGAGGGAGTGAGGGAGTGAGGGAGGGAGGGAGGGAGGGAGGGAGGGAGGGAGGGAGAGGAGACCTACTGATACTGTCTGGAGTGATGGAGGACCTACTGCTACTGCCTGGAGGGAGGGAGGACCTACTGCTACTGCCTGGAGGGAGGGAGGACCTACTGCTACTGCCTGGAGGGAGGACCTACTGCTACTGCCTGGAGGGAGGACCTACTGCTACTGTCTGAAGGGAGGGAGGACCTACTGCAACTGTCTGGAGGGAGTGAGGACCTACTCCTATTGCCTGGAGTGAGGGAGGACCTACTGCTACTGTCTGGAGGGAGGGAGGACCTACTGCTAGTGTCTGGAGGGAGGGAGGACCTACTGCTACTATCTGGAGGGAGGGAGGAGAACCTACTGCAACTGCCTGGAGGAAGGACCTACTGCTACTGTCTGGAGGGAGGGAGGACCTACTGCTACTGTCTGGAGGGATGGAGGACCTACTGCTACTGTCTGGAGGGAGGGAGGACCTACTGCTACTGCCTGGAGGGAGGACCTACTGCTACTGTCTGGATGGAGGGCGGACCTACTGCTACTGCCTGGAGGGAGGACCTACTGCTACTGTCTGGAGGGAGGACCTACTGCTACTGTCTGGAGGGAGGGAGTACCTACTGCTACTGTCTGGAGGGAGGGGAGGACCTACCGCTACTATCTGGAGGGAGGGAGGACCTACCGCTACTGTCTGGGAGGGAGGACCTACTGCTACTGCCTGGAGGGAGGACCTACTGCTACTATCTGGAGGGAGTGAGGACCTACTGCTACTGTCTGGAGGGAGGGAGGGACCTACTGCTACTGCCTGGAGGAGGACCTCCTGCTACTGCCTGGAGGGAGGACCTACTGCTACTGCCTGGAGGGAGGACCTACTGCTACTATCTGGATGGAGGGT
>NW_025756940.1:0-6029 GCF_021184085.1 Oncorhynchus gorbuscha
GAAAAGTGACATATTCAACTTAGAATTTGTATTGAGTGATTATGAGTGACTCCTTACAGGGTTTATGATGTCATATCAGTATTTATTATCAAGACACCAACATTGCTGTAACTACATATTGGATTATGCATCCCAAGTGGCACCCTATTCCCTATATAGTGCACTACTTTTGACCAGGGCCCATGGCACACTATTCCCTATATAGTGCACTACTTTATACCAGGGCCCATGGCATACTATTCCCTATATAGTGCACTACTTTATACCAGGGCCCATGGCATACTATTCCCTATATAGTGCACTACTTTATACCAGGGTCCATGGCATACTATTCCCTATATAGTGCACTACTTTATACAGGGCCCATGGCATACTATTCCCTATATAGTGCACTACTTTATACCAGGCCCATGGCATACTATTCCCTATATAGTGCACACTTTATACCAGACCCATGGCATACTATTCCCTATATAGTGCACTACTTTATACCAGGGCCCATGGCATACTATTCCCTATATAGTGCACTACTTTATACCAGGGCCCATGGCATACTATTCCCTATATAGTGCACTACTTTTGACCAGAACCCACAGGCCTCTGACTGTAATTTGAAAAGACCTTGTGGAGCATAAGAATATACAGTAGAACAGAGACATCAAATACTGGATGCTAGTTGGCTTTATATCTGTCATTAAAACTGATGTGTATCTGAGAGACTTGTGGTGGAGTGTGAAGAGAGGGGACAGAGAGAGCTACAGTCACTGCACATGACAATCAGATAAAACCAAGTGATGAGTTCTCCTCTAAATACATATATTCACATTTATTTATATATACATATACATATATACACATATATATATACACACATATATATACATATATATACATATATATACAATATATACATATATACATATATATATACATATATATACACATATATATACATATATACATATATATACACACATATATACACACATATATATACATATATATATATATATACATATATATACACATATATATATACATATATATACACATATATATACATATATATATACACATATATACATATACATATATACATATATATACACACATATATATACATATATATATATATACATATATACATACATATATACATACATATATATACATATATATACATATATATACATATATACACACATATATACATATATACACATATATACACACATATATACATATATACACATATATATATACATATATACACATATATACATATATACATACATATATATATACATATATACATACATATATACATACATATATATACATAGATATACATATATACATATATATACATATATATACACACATATATACATATATACATACACATATATATACATATATACATACATATATACACATATATATACATATATACATATATATACACACATATATACACACATATATATACATATATACACACACATATATATATATACATATATATACACATATATATATACATATATATACACATATATATATACATATATATACACATATATATACATATATATACACATATACATACACATATATACATATATATACATATATACATACATATATATAGACATATATACATACATATATATACATATATACATACATATATACATACATATATACATACATATATATACATATATATACATATATATACATATATACACACATATATACATATATATACATATATATACACACATATATACATACATATATATACATATATACATACATATATATACATATATACATACATATACATACATATATATACATATATATACATATATACATACATACATATATATACATACATATATACATACATATATAAATACATATATATACATAGATATACATATATATACATATATATACATATATATACACACATATATACATACATATATATACATACATATATATATATACACACACACACACACAGCATTGATGGCATCACATTCCAAAAACAGCAAAAGACAAACGAGTAAAACGGAAACAGAGCCATTATAGTTCTGTTATAACAAATAAAACATTACAGTGACTGTATGTAGTTTTCTCAGCATAGTGGCTGGCTGTTAAAACACTATTCTGTCTCTTTGGTGAAGTACAATAAATGGTGCATTTCACCAGTTGCCGTAGTAGCAAGAAAAGAATGATTCTTCACTGAGAAGAAACAGGTGTAGATATCTAAAACGTCTTTTAACTCGTTAATTTTGATAAACATAATAATACATAACATATAATAAACTAAATAAACATTCCATCGTTTTACAACCCATCCCATTCCATTAAATCCTCCCGCCTCCTTCGTGACCACATCTCTGCCATTGGCCCGAGACTACTTCCTCCACTGGCCGGCCAATGATATCCTTCCTAGTAATGATATTCATAAAGGGGGCGTTCCCGTGCCCAGGCATTGCTGATGCCTGCCAGATCTGACAACACCTGGATTGGTATTTTACTTACAGTATCAGCTAACCACGTTATATGTTATAGCTATCTGTCAGTCGATGACACGGTCGATGATGTGGCATGCAACCATTGGTTGATGCATGCAACGTCTGAGCAGGGGAACGCAACCAAATAGTTCCATGTTCCCTACCCCTTGACCTCTGATCTATGACAGGCAGCAGGTGGAGGACTTCGGGGGCTGTTCCAGGATGCTCTCCTGCGCAGGTCGTTGGGCAGCGCCCCCGACCCCCAGAGGTTCAGCTCCCGTAGATCCCCGTCTCGATCATCTCCTCCTGCCAGGGAATGGGGATGTTCCCTGAGGAGAACTCGTCAAAGAACTCCTTGTCGGGGTCGCCCAGGGTGACTCCCTTCACTGTTGAGAAAGCTCCGACGGCGTCCAGATCCTTGGGCGTAGACCGTCTTGGAGTCGGGAACAAACGGAGGCACCAGGATCCCTGTCGAGGAACACAACACCACATCCAGACAGTCATGGGACTGAGGAACACAACACCACATCTAGACAGTCATGGGGAACTGAGGAACAACACCACATCTAGACAGTCATGGGGAACTGGAACACAACACCACATCCTGACAGTCATGGGACTGAGGAAACAACCACATCCAGACAGTCATGGGAGTCATGGGGAACTGAGGAACACAACACCACATCCAGACAGTCATGGGACTGATCATGGGGGACTGAGGAACACAACACCACATCCTGACAGTCATGGGACTGATCATGGGGGACTGAGGAACACAACACCACATCCAGACAGTCATGGGACTGAGGAACACAACACCACATCTAGACAGTCATGGAACTGAGGAACACAACACCACATCCAGACAGTCATGGGACTGAGGACACCACTAGACAGTCATGGGACTGAGGAACACAACACCACATATAGACAGTCATGGGACTGAGGAACACAACACCACATCCAGACAGTCATGGGACTGATCATGGGGAACTGAGGAACACAACACCACATCCAGACAGTCATGGGACTGATCATGGGGAACTGAGGAACACAACACCACATCCAGACAGTCATGGGACTGATCATGGGGAACTGAGGAACACAACACCACATCCAGACAGTCATGGGACTGATCATGGGGACTGAGGAACACAACACCACATCCAGACAGTCATGGGACTGAGGAACACAACACCACATCCAGACAGTCATGGGACTGAGGAACACAACACCACATCTAGACAGTCATGGGACTGAGGAACACAACACCACATCCAGACAGTCATGGGACTGATCATGGGGAACTGAGGAACACAACACCACATCCAGACAGTCATGGGACTGATCATGGGGGACTGAGGAACACAACACCACATCCAGACAGTCATGGGACTGAGGAACACAACACCACATCTAGACAGTCATGGGACTGAGGAACACAACACCACATCCAGACAGTCATGGGACTGAGGAACACAACACCACATCCAGACAGTCATGGGACTGAGGAACACAACACCACATCCAGACAGTCATGGGACTGATCATGGGGGACTGAGGAACACAACACCACATCCAGACAGTCATGGGACTGAGGAACACAACACCACATCTAGACAGTCATGGGACTGAGGAACACAACACCACATCCAGACAGTCATGGGACTGAGGAACACAACACCACATCCAGACAGTCATGGGACTGAGGAACACAACACCACATCTAGACAGTCATGGGACTGAGGAACACAACACCACATCCAGACAGTCATGGGACTGAGGAACACAACACCACATCTAGACAGTCATGGGACTGAGGAACACAACACCACATCCAGACAGTCATGGGACTGAGTCATGGGGGGACTGAGGAACACAACACCACATCCAGACAGTCATGGGACTGAGGAACACAACACCACATCTAGACAGTCATGGAACTGAGGAACACAACACCACATCCAGACAGTCATGGGACTGAGGAACACAACGCCACATATAGACAGTCATGGGACTGAGGAACACAACACCACATCCAGACAGTCATGGGACTGAGGAACACAACACCACATATAGACAGTCATGGGACTGAGGAACACAACACCACATCTAGACAGTCATGGGACTGATCATGGGGAACTGAGGAACACAACACCACATCCAGACAGTCATGGGACTGATCATGGGGAACTGAGGAACACAACACCACATCCAGACAGTCATGGGACTGATCATGGGGAACTGAGGAACACAACACCACATCCAGACAGTCATGGGACTGAGGAACACAACACCACATCTAGACAGTTATGAGAGTGAGGAACACAACACCACATCCTGACAGTCATGGGACTGATCATGGGACTGAGGAACACAACACCACATCTAGACAGTCATGGGACTGATCATGGGGGACTGAGGAACACACACACCAGTCATGGGACTGACAGTCATGGGACTGAGGAACACAACACCACATCTAGACAGTCATGGACTGATCATGGGGAGGAACACAACACCACATCCAGACAGTCATGGGACTGAGGAACACAACACCACATCCAGACAGTCATGGGACTGAGGAACACAACACCACATCCAGACAGTAATGGGACTGATCATGGGACTGAGGAACACAACACCACATCCAGACAGTCATGGGACTGATCATGGGGACTGAGGAACACAACACCACATCCAGTAATGTGTGTATATTGGGTAATGTGTATATATTGGGTAATGTGTGTATATTGGGTAATGTGTATATATTGGGTAATGTGTATATAATGTGTATATATTGTGTGTGTATATTGGTTAATGTGTATATATTGGGTAATGTGTACATTGGGTAATGTGTATATATTGGGTAATGTATATATTGGGTAATGTATGTAATGGTTAATGTGTATATTGGGTAATGTGTATATATTGGGTAATGTGTATATATTGGGTAAATGTATATATTGGGTAATGTGTGTATATTGGGTAATGTGTATATATTGGGTAATGTGTATATAGGGTAATGTGTGTATATTGGGCAATGTGTGTATCTTGGTTAATGTGGTATATTGGGTAATGTGTATATATTGGGTAATGTGTGTATATAGGGTAATGTGTGTATATTGGGTAATGTGTATATTGGGTAATGTGTGTATATAAGGGTATCTTGGTTAATGTGTATATTGGGTAATGTGTATATATTGGGTAATGTGTGTATATTGGGTAATGTGTATCTTGGTTAATGTGTATATTGGGTAATGTGTGTATCTTGGGTAATGTGTGTATATTGGGTAATGTGTGTATCTTGGTTAATGTGTATATTATATGTGTATATATTGGGTAATGTGTATATATTGGGTAATGTGTATATATTGGGTAATGTGTGTATATTGGGTAATGTGTATATATTGGGTAATGTGTGTATATTGGGTAATGTGTGTACATTGGGTAATGTGTATATATTGGGTAATGTGTGTATATAGGGTAATGTGTGTA
>NW_025756941.1:0-6028 GCF_021184085.1 Oncorhynchus gorbuscha
TCTGTACTGGTATATCTCCTACAACTCTCACCACTCCTCCTCTGTACTGGTATATCTCTACAACTCTCACCACTCCTCCTCTGTACTGGTAGATCTCTACAACTCTCACCACTCCTCCTCTGTACTGGTAGATCTCTACAACTCTCACCACTCCTCCTCTGTACTGGTAGATCTCTACAACTCTCACCACTCCTCCTCTGTACTGGTAGATCTCTACAACTCTCACCACTCCTCCCTCTGTACTGGTAGATCTCTACAACTCTCACCACCCCTCCTCTGTACTGGTAGATCTCTACAACTCTCACCACCCCTCCTCTGTACTGGTAGATCTCTACAACTCTCACCACTCCTCCCTCTGTACTGGTAGATCTCTACAACTCTCACCACTCCTCCTCTGTACTGGTAGATCTCTACAACTCTCACCACCCCTCCTCTGTACTGGTAGATCTCTACAACTCTCACCACTCCTCCTCTGTACTGGTCTCCTGTCCTTCTGGACACTTCTCACACCTTGACCTCCTCCTACACACGGCTGTCTCCTGTCCTTCTGGACACTTCTCACACCTTGACCTCCCCTCCTACACACTGCTGTCTCCTGTCCTTCTGGACACTTCTCACACCTTGGACCTCCCCTCCTACACACTGCTGTCTCCTGTCCTTCTGGACACTTCTCACACCTTGGACCTCCCTCCTCACACACTGCTGTCTCCTGTCCTTCTGGACACTTCTCACACCTTGGACCTCCCTCCTACACACTGCTGTCTCCTGTCCTTCTGACACTTCTCACACCTTGTACCTCCTCCTACACACTGCTGTCTCCTGTCCTTCTGGACACTTCTCACACCTTGTACCTCCCCTCCTACACACTGCTGTCTCCTGTCCTTCTGGACACTTCTACACACTGCTGTCTCCTGTCCTTCTGACACTTCTCACACCTTGTACCTCCCTCCTACACACTGTTGTCTCCTGTCCTTCTGGACACTTCTCACACCTTGGACCTCCCTCCTACACACTGCTGTCTCCTGTCCTTCTGGACACTTCTCACACCTTGGACCTCCCTCCTACACACTGCTGTCTCCTGTCCTTCTGGACACTTCTCACACCTTGGACCTCTCCTCCTACACACTGCTGTCTCCTGTCCTTCTGGACACTTCTCACACCTTGGACCTCCTCCTACACACTGTTGTCTCCTGTCCTTCTGGACACTTCTCACACCTTGTACCTCCCCTCCTACACACTGCTGTCTCCTGTCCTTCTGGACACTTCTCACACCTTGTACCTCCCTCCTACACACTGCTGTCTCCTGTCCTTCTGGACACTTCTACACACTGCTGTCTCCTGTCCTTCTGACACTTCTCACACCTTGTACCTCCTCCTACACACTGCTGTCTCCTGTCCTTCTGGACACTTCTCACACCTTGGACCTCCCTCCTACACACTGCTGTCTCCTGTCCTTCTGGACACTTCTCACACCTTGGACCTCTCCTCCTACACACTGCTGTCACATGTCCTTCTGGACACTTCTCACACCTTGACCTCCCCTCCTACACACTGCTGTCTCCTGTCCTTCTGGACACTTCTCACACCTTGGACCTCTCCTCCTACACACTGCTGTCACATGTCCTTCTGGACACTTCTCACACCTTGTACCTCCCCTCCTACACACTGCTGTCTCCTGTCCTTCTGGACAATTCTCACACCTTGACCTCCCTCCTACACACTGCTGTCTCCTGTCCTTCTGGACACTTCTCACACCTTGTACCTCCCCTCCTACACACTGCTTGTCTCCTGTCCTTCTGGACACTTCTCACACCTTGGACCTCTCCTCCTACACACTGCTGTCTCCTGTCCTTCTGGACACTTCTCACACCTTGGACCTCCCTCCTACACACTGCTGTCTCCTGTCACTCTGGACACTTCTCACACCTTGGACCTCTCCTCCTACACACTGCTGTCTCCTGTCCTTCTGGACACTTCTCACACCTTGGACCTCCCTCCTACACACTGCTGTCTCCTGTCCTTCTGGACACTTCTCACACCTTGGACCTCCCTCCTACACACTGCTGTCACATGTCCATCAGCTTGACACCGGTAACATTGTAATGTATTTGGCACATACACTCGTACAGGATAACTTCTATCTCCTAACTTCACTTTTCAGGCAAAGACTCAACTTCAAAACTAAAACGAACAGACATTGACTCTTCTGTTTCCCCATTCGCCACCCTGTCTGCGTCACGTCAAACGACGAGCATCACAAACACCGGGAATCTTTCCCCTCAGCTGGTCAACGTTTATATCTACTGCTACCCCAGTTATCACTCCTTTCATTGGTGCCCTTTTATTGAGAGCGAAACAATTCACTTTTCTTGCCCCCATTTGTTTTACTCTGAGCGCCTTCTCCCTCTGACCAACAGAAACACATTACAATTATCACTAGACCCCGCCTGGTTACCCTCACTGATTCCACATTACAATTATCACTAGACCCCTGTCTGGTTACCCTCACTGATTCCACATTACAATTATCACTAGACCCCGTCTGGTTACCCTCACTGATTCAACATTACAATTATCACTAGACCCCGTCTGGTTACCTCACTGATTCCACATTACAATTATCACTAGACCCCGTCTGGTTACCCTCACTGATTCCACATTACAATTATCACTAGACCCCGTCTGGTTACCCTCACTGATTCAACATTACAATTATCACTAGACCCCGTCTGGTTACCCTCACTGATTCCACATTACAATTATCACTAGACCCCGTCTGGTTACCCTCACTGATTCCACATTACAATTATCACTAGACCCTGTCTGGTTACCCTCACTGATTCCACATTACAATTATCACTAGACCCCGTCTGGTTACCCTCACTGATTCCACATTACAATTATCACTAGACCCCGTCTGGTTACCTCACCGATTCCACATTACAATTATCACTAGACCCCGTCTGGTTACCCTCACCGATTCCACATTACAATTATCACTAGACCCCGTCTGGTTACCCTCACCGATTCCACATTACAATTATCACTAGACCCCGTCTGGTTACCCTCACCGATTCCACATTACAATTATCACTAGACCCCGTCTGGTTACCCTCACTGATTCCACATTACAATTATCACTAGACCCCGTCTGGTTACCCTCACTGATTCCACATTACAATTATCACTAGACCCCGTCTGGTTACCCTCACTGATTCCACATTACAATTATCACTAGACCCCGTCTGGTTACCCTCACCGATTCCACATTACAATTATCACTAGACTCCGTCTGGTTACCCTCACCGATTCCACATTACAATTATCACTAGACCCCGTCTGGTTACCCTCACTGATTCCACATTACAATTATCACTAGACCCCGTCTGGTTACCCTCACTGATTCCACATTACAATTATCACTAGACCCCGTCTGGTTACCCTCACTGATTCCACATTACAATTATCACTAGACCCCGTCTGGTTACCCTCACTGATTCCACATTACAATTATCACTGATTTGACCCCGTCTTTACCCTCACTGATTCACATTACAATTATCACTAGACCCCGTCTGGTTACCCTCACTGATTCCACATTACAATTATCACTAGACCCAATCTGTTCCTGCCCTCACCGATTCCACATTACAATTATCACTAGACTCCGTCTGGTTACCCTCACTGATTCCAGTTCATTACAATTATCACTAGACCCCGTCTGGTTACCCCTCACTGATTCCACATTACAATTATCACTAGACCCCGTCTACCAGTTTACCCTCCACTGATTCCACATTACAATTATCACTAGACCCCGTCTAGTTACCCTCCACCGATTCCCACATTACAATTATCACTAGACTCCGTCTGGTTACCCTCACTGATTCCACATTACAATTATCACTAGACCCGTCTGGTTACCCTCACTGATTCCACATTACAATTATCACTAGACCCGTCTGGTACCCTCACTGATTCCACATTACAATTATCACTAGACCCCGTCTGGCGTTACCCTCACTGATTCCACATTACCCAACTCTTTTTTTCACCCACTGTGAAAACACAAATCAATCAGCCAAAAGGCAAAGGAGTCACTTTTTCCATAAACTTCCTCCTGCTGTCACAGACTCGTCTTTCTCCTGATCCTCGGTGCATACCTCGGTCCCGATAACTTCACCACCTACCACCTCCGATACTTCACCCTCATTCACTTCCATTTCTCCTCCTGTCTTCAGCTCCCTCTGCTTACACTTTCTACCATTCTTTAACAAATCATCTCCCTTTTCCCCACAATTTTTATCCGACTAAAAGCAAATCCTCTTCTTCCCTCTCTCTCGTGAACCTCCTCTCCTCTCTTCTTCCTCTCTCTCGGACCTCCTCTCCCTCTCTTCTTCCCTATCTCTCTTAGACCTCCTCTATATCTCTTCTTCCTAAAAATATATGCAGACCTCCTCTCCCCTATCTTCTTCCCTCTATCTCTTAGACCCTCCTCTCCCTCTCTTCTTCCCTCTCTCTCTTAGACCTCCTCTAAAAATCTCTCTTCCCTCTCTCTCTTAGACCTCCTCTTCCTCTCTTCCCTCTCTCTCTTAGACCTCCTCTCCCTCTCTTCCCTCTCTCTTAGACCTCTCCCTCTCTCTTCCCTCTCTCTCTTAGACCTCCTCTCCCTCTCCTTTCCCCTCCATTCCTCCTATGTTTTTTCCAAATATACGTCTCCTTATGATAATACTGCACTACTCCTGACAACCATCTTGTTCTTGTTCTCGAGGGACTCCATTTCCTTGGGCGATCCACCCCTCCTCCCCCTCCACCAAGGTGGACTTATAGTAGCTTCTTCTTCTTCTTCTTCTTCTTCTTCTTCTTCTTCTTCTTCTTCTTCTTCTTCTTCTTCTTCTTCTTCTTCTTCTTCTTCTATGATATCATGGCGGTCCCGCAAACAAGCGTTTAAGTGCATGCCGCCACCTGTGCTGGAATGTACGATCAATCATGATCTGCCCAAGTCTGTACTACCATGAAATAAAATTCAAAACCTAAAATTCTACCACACCCTCCCCAACCCCATTAAAGTTTATATCATGCTGAATCACTCCACCTTTAGGACTGTTCAGCATGTCAACAACCATTTCAACAGTCTATTACCCCCAATATCTCTTTTGCCATCTCCACAATAACCTTCAACCTGGCATTTCTGCTTTCCACAACCAGTCGTATTGATAACCTTACCAATAAAACTTTGAGTCCAGCTTTATTCATTATCAAAGTCCTTTGACACCACACATTCATGAGCACAATATTTCTGAGATAAACTCCAAACCATCATAACTGCTCCTCCTTTCTCTGTGCCATAGTCTTTGTGCCTTTGCACTGTGTTCTCCCCCACGGTTACAGTGCCCAGCCTTCACATTGTTTTCACAGTAATCAATGTGCCCCTCCACACCCTGTGCGTCTTTTCTTTCCTTTACACTGAGCAGCTACATGTCCCATTCTTTGGCATTTAAAGCACTGCAGTGCATATGGGACAAATTCTCTGACATTGAAACCAAGGAATCCTATCTGTACTTTTCCCGGCAAGACATCATTGATAATCTTTCACTTCTTTGACCCTCTTTCCTACTGAACAACCTTTTGGCCTCAATCACTCTGCCTGCCTTCACATTGTCTTTAATTGTCATCTGTGGACATAGATATTGGGACCCCAGTGATGATCTAGCATAAACACCAGGGACATGGCTTTTAATCTTCTTTCCATTAAGCTTTTCCATTTCCAGTATCTTCTCTTGCTGAGCCTGACAACCACAATATTAATAATCTACCATTTCCAATGAACTGAGCTAATTTCACTTCACCTTCCTCTTCTCTACAGCATTAGTTAGTCAGATAGGGTGTGAGGTCCTGTGGTCTCATCAAACACCATCACAATTTCCACTCCAACACATCATTCCTCTTGCTTCCTACCTTGGCCCTCTTTTATGTTTTCCCTTACTAGGACAATCCACTACTTTCTGTGTCATGATCTGTCTTCTTC
>NW_025756942.1:0-6028 GCF_021184085.1 Oncorhynchus gorbuscha
TGTGTGTATTTTAGGTAGTGGTGGATTGTCTTTATGTTACGTGTGTGTATTTTAGGTAGTGGTGGATTGTCTTTATGTTACGTGTGTGTATTTTAGGTAGTGGTGGATTGTCTTTATGTTACGTGTGTATTTTAGGTAGTGGTGGATTGTCTTTATGTTACGTGTGTGTATTTTAGGTAGTGGTGGATTGTCTTTATGTTACGTGTGTGTATTTTAGGTAGTGGTGGATTGTCTTTATGTTACGTGTGTGTATTTTAGGTAGTGGTGGATTGTCTTTATGTTACGTGTGTGTATTTTAGGTAGTGGTGGATTGTCTCTATGTTACGTGTGTGTATTTTAGGTAGTGGTGGATTGTCTCTATGTTACGTGTGTGTATTTTAGGTAGTGGTGGATTGTCTTTATGTTACGTGTGTGTATTTTAGGTAGTGGTGGATTGTCTTTATGTTACGTGTGTGTATTTTAGGTAGTGGTGGATTGTCTTTATGTTACGTGTGTGTATTTTAGGTAGTGGTGGATTGTCTTTATGTTACGTGTGTGTATTTTAGGTAGTGGTGGATTGTCTTTATGTTACGTGTGTGTATTTTAGGTAGTGGTGGATTGTCTCTATGTTACGTGTGTGTATTTTAGGTAGTGGTGGATTGTCTTTATGTTACGTGTGTGTATTTTAGGTAGTGGTGGATTGTCTTTATGTTACGTGTGTGTATTTTAGGTAGTGGTGGATTGTCTTTATGTTACGTGTGTGTATTTTAGGTAGTGGTGGATTGTCTTTATGTTACGTGTGTGTATTTTAGGTAGTGGTGGATTGTCTCTATGTTACGTGTGTGTATTTTAGGTAGTGGTGGATTGTCTTTATGTTACGTGTGTGTATTTTAGGTAGTGGTGGATTGTCTTTATGTTACGTGTGTGTATTTTAGGTAGTGGTGGATTGTCTTTATGTTACGTGTGTGTATTTTAGGTAGTGGTGGATTGTCTTTATGTTACGTGTGTGTATTTTAGGTAGTGGTGGATTGTCTTTATGTTACGTGTGTGTATTTTAGGTAGTGGTGGATTGTCTCTATGTTACGTGTGTGTATTTTAGGTAGTGGTGGATTGTCTTTATGTTACGTGTGTGTATTTTAGGTAGTGGTGGATTGTCTCTATGTTACGTGTGTGTATTTTAGGTAGTGGTGGATTGTCTCTATGTTACGTGTGTGTATTTTAGGTAGTGGTGGATTGTCTTTATGTTACGTGTGTGTATTTTAGGTAGTGGTGGATTGTCTTTATGTTACGTGTGTGTATTTTAGGTAGTGGTGGATTGTCTTTATGTTACGTGTGTGTATTTTAGGTAGTGGTGGATTGTCTTTATGTTACGTGTGTGTATTTTAGGTAGTGGTGGATTGTCTCTATGTTACGTGTGTGTATTTTAGGTAGTGGTGGATTGTCTTTATGTTACGTGTGTGTATTTTAGGTAGTGGTGGATTGTCTTTATGTTACGTGTGTGTATTTTAGGTAGTGGTGGATTGTCTTTATGTTACGTGTGTGTATTTTAGGTAGTGGTGGATTGTCTTTATGTTACGTGTGTGTATTTTAGGTAGTGGTGGATTGTCTTTATGTTACGTGTGTGTATTTTAGGTAGTGGTGGATTGTCTCTATGTTACGTGTGTGTATTTTAGGTAGTGGTGGATTGTCTTTATGTTACGTGTGTGTATTTTAGGTAGTGGTGGATTGTCTCTATGTTACGTGTGTGTATTTTAGGTAGTGGTGGATTGTCTTTATGTTACGTGTGTGTATTTTAGGTAGTGGTGGATTGTCTTTATGTTACGTGTGTGTATTTTAGGTAGTGGTGGATTGTCTTTATGTTACGTGTGTGTATTTTAGGTAGTGGTGGATTGTCTCTATGTTACGTGTGTGTATTTTAGGTAGTGGTGGATTGTCTCTATGTTACGTGTGTGTATTTTAGGTAGTGGTGGATTGTCTCTATGTTACGTGTGTGTATTTTAGGTAGTGGTGGATTGTCTTTATGTTACGTGTGTGTATTTTAGGTAGTGGTGGATTGTCTTTATGTTACGTGTGTGTATTTTAGGTAGTGGTGGATTGTCTTTATGTTACGTGTGTGTATTTTAGGTAGTGGTGGATTGTCTTTATGTTACGTGTGTGTATTTTAGGTAGTGGTGGATTGTCTTTATGTTACGTGTGTGTATTTTAGGTAGTGGTGGATTGTCTTTATGTTACGTGTGTGTATTTTAGGTAGTGGTGGATTGTCTCTATGTTACGTGTGTGTATTTTAGGTAGTGGTGGATTGTCTTTATGTTACGTGTGTGTATTTTAGGTAGTGGTGGATTGTCTTTATGTTACGTGTGTGTATTTTAGGTAGTGGTGGATTGTCTTTATGTTACGTGTGTGTATTTTAGGTAGTGGTGGATTGTCTCTATGTTACGTGTGTGTATTTTAGGTAGTGGTGGATTGTCTTTATGTTACGTGTGTGTATTTTAGGTAGTGGTGGATTGTCTTTATGTTACGTGTGTGTATTTTAGGTAGTGGTGGATTGTCTTTATGTTACGTGTGTGTATTTTAGGTAGTGGTGGATTGTCTCTATGTTACGTGTGTGTATTTTAGGTAGTGGTGGATTGTCTCTATGTTACGTGTGTGTATTTTAGGTAGTGGTGGATTGTCTCTATGTTACGTGTGTGTATTTTAGGTAGTGGTGGATTGTCTCTATGTTACGTGTGTGTATTTTAGGTAGTGGTGGATTGTCTTTATGTTACGTGTGTGTATTTTAGGTAGTGGTGGATTGTCTTTATGTTACGTGTGTGTATTTTAGGTAGTGGTGGATTGTCTTTATGTTACGTGTGTGTATTTTAGGTAGTGGTGGATTGTCTTTATGTTACGTGTGTGTATTTTAGGTAGTGGTGGATTGTCTTTATGTTACGTGTGTGTATTTTAGGTAGTGGTGGATTGTCTTTATGTTACGTGTGTGTATTTTAGGTAGTGGTGGATTGTCTCTATGTTACGTGTGTGTATTTTAGGTAGTGGTGGATTGTCTTTATGTTACGTGTGTGTATTTTAGGTAGTGGTGGATTGTCTTTATGTTACGTGTGTGTATTTTAGGTAGTGGTGGATTGTCTTTATGTTACGTGTGTGTATTTTAGGTAGTGGTGGATTGTCTTTATGTTACGTGTGTGTATTTTAGGTAGTGGTGGATTGTCTTTATGTTACGTGTGTGTATTTTAGGTAGTGGTGGATTGTCTTTATGTTACGTGTGTGTATTTTAGGTAGTGGTGGATTGTCTTTATGTTACGTGTGTGTATTTTAGGTAGTGGTGGATTGTCTTTATGTTACGTGTGTGTATTTTAGGTAGTGGTGGATTGTCTTTATGTTACGTGTGTGTATTTTAGGTAGTGGTGGATTGTCTTTATGTTACGTGTGTGTATTTTAGGTAGTGGTGGATTGTCTTTATGTTACGTGTGTGTATTTTAGGTAGTGGTGGATTGTCTTTATGTTACGTGTGTGTATTTTAGGTAGTGGTGGATTGTCTTTATGTTACGTGTGTGTATTTTAGGTAGTGGTGGATTGTCTTTATGTTACGTGTGTGTATTTTAGGTAGTGGTGGATTGTCTTTATGTTACGTGTGTGTATTTTAGGTAGTGGTGGATTGTCTTTATGTTACGTGTGTGTATTTTAGGTAGTGGTGGATTGTCTTTATGTTACGTGTGTGTATTTTAGGTAGTGGTGGATTGTCTTTATGTTACGTGTGTGTATTTTAGGTAGTGGTGGATTGTCTCTATGTTACGTGTGTGTATTTTAGGTAGTGGTGGATTGTCTTTATGTTACGTGTGTGTATTTTAGGTAGTGGTGGATTGTCTTTATGTTACGTGTGTGTATTTTAGGTAGTGGTGGATTGTCTCTATGTTACGTGTGTGTATTTTAGGTAGTGGTGGATTGTCTCTATGTTACGTGTGTGTATTTTAGGTAGTGGTGGATTGTCTTTATGTTACGTGTGTGTATTTTAGGTAGTGGTGGATTGTCTCTATGTTACGTGTGTGTATTTTAGGTAGTGGTGGATTGTCTTTATGTTACGTGTGTGTATTTTAGGTAGTGGTGGATTGTCTTTATGTTACGTGTGTGTATTTTAGGTAGTGGTGGATTGTCTTTATGTTACGTGTGTGTATTTTAGGTAGTGGTGGATTGTCTTTATGTTACGTGTGTGTATTTTAGGTAGTGGTGGATTGTCTCTATGTTACGTGTGTGTATTTTAGGTAGTGGTGGATTGTCTCTATGTTACGTGTGTGTATTTTAGGTAGTGGTGGATTGTCTCTATGTTACGTGTGTGTATTTTAGGTAGTGGTGGATTGTCTCTATGTTACGTGTGTGTATTTTAGGTAGTGGTGGATTGTCTCTATGTTACGTGTGTGTATTTTAGGTAGTGGTGGATTGTCTTTATGTTACGTGTGTGTATTTTAGGTAGTGGTGGATTGTCTTTATGTTACGTGTGTGTATTTTAGGTAGTGGTGGATTGTCTTTATGTTACGTGTGTGTATTTTAGGTAGTGGTGGATTGTCTTTATGTTACGTGTGTGTATTTTAGGTAGTGGTGGATTGTCTTTATGTTACGTGTGTGTATTTTAGGTAGTGGTGGATTGTCTCTATGTTACGTGTGTGTATTTTAGGTAGTGGTGGATTGTCTTTATGTTACGTGTGTGTATTTTAGGTAGTGGTGGATTGTCTTTATGTTACGTGTGTGTATTTTAGGTAGTGGTGGATTGTCTTTATGTTACGTGTGTGTATTTTAGGTAGTGGTGGATTGTCTTTATGTTACGTGTGTGTATTTTAGGTAGTGGTGGATTGTCTTTATGTTACGTGTGTGTATTTTAGGTAGTGGTGGATTGTCTCTATGTTACGTGTGTGTATTTTAGGTAGTGGTGGATTGTCTTTATGTTACGTGTGTGTATTTTAGGTAGTGGTGGATTGTCTTTATGTTACGTGTGTGTATTTTAGGTAGTGGTGGATTGTCTTTATGTTACGTGTGTGTATTTTAGGTAGTGGTGGATTGTCTTTATGTTACGTGTGTGTATTTTAGGTAGTGGTGGATTGTCTTTATGTTACGTGTGTGTATTTTAGGTAGTGGTGGATTGTCTTTATGTTACGTGTGTGTATTTTAGGTAGTGGTGGATTGTCTTTATGTTACGTGTGTGTATTTTAGGTAGTGGTGGATTGTCTTTATGTTACGTGTGTGTATTTTAGGTAGTGGTGGATTGTCTTTATGTTACGTGTGTGTATTTTAGGTAGTGGTGGATTGTCTTTATGTTACGTGTGTGTATTTTAGGTAGTGGTGGATTGTCTTTATGTTACGTGTGTGTATTTTAGGTAGTGGTGGATTGTCTTTATGTTACGTGTGTGTATTTTAGGTAGTGGTGGATTGTCTCTATGTTACGTGTGTGTATTTTAGGTAGTGGTGGATTGTCTTTATGTTACGTGTGTGTATTTTAGGTAGTGGTGGATTGTCTTTATGTTACGTGTGTGTATTTTAGGTAGTGGTGGATTGTCTTTATGTTACGTGTGTGTATTTTAGGTAGTGGTGGATTGTCTCTATGTTACGTGTGTGTATTTTAGGTAGTGGTGGATTGTCTTTATGTTACGTGTGTGTATTTTAGGTAGTGGTGGATTGTCTCTATGTTACGTGTGTGTATTTTAGGTAGTGGTGGATTGTCTCTATGTTACGTGTGTGTATTTTAGGTAGTGGTGGATTGTCTCTATGTTACGTGTGTGTATTTTAGGTAGTGGTGGATTGTCTTTATGTTACGTGTGTGTATTTTAGGTAGTGGTGGATTGTCTTTATGTTACGTGTGTGTATTTTAGGTAGTGGTGGATTGTCTTTATGTTACGTGTGTGTATTTTAGGTAGTGGTGGATTGTCTTTATGTTACGTGTGTGTATTTTAGGTAGTGGTGGATTGTCTTTATGTTACGTGTGTGTATTTTAGGTAGTGGTGGATTGTCTCTATGTTACGTGTGTGTATTTTAGGTAGTGGTGGATTGTCTTTATGTTACGTGT
>NW_025756943.1:0-6028 GCF_021184085.1 Oncorhynchus gorbuscha
CCCTCTCTGCCTGACCCCCCTCTCCCAGGTCTTTTTCCCTCTCTTTCTCCAAACTCCCCTCTCTCTACCTGACCCCCTCTCCCAGGTCTGTCTCCCTCTCTTTCTCAAACTACCCCTCTCTACCTGACCCCCTCTCCCAGGTCTTTCCGCTCTTCTTTCCCTCTCTTTCTCAAACTACCCTCTCTCCCTGACCCCCTCTCCTAGGTCTTTCCCTCTCTTTCTCAAACTCCCCTCTCTCCTGACCCCCTCTCCCAGGTCTTTCCACTCTCTTTCCCTCTCTTTCTCAAACTCCCCTCTCCCTGACCCCCTCTCCTAGGGTCTTTCCCTCTCTTTCCCTCTCTTTCTCAAACTACACCTCTCTCCCTGACCCCCTCTCCTAGGTCTTTCCCTCTCATTTCTCAAACTCCCCTCTCTCCCTGACCCCCTCTCCTAGGTCTTTCCTGCTCTCTTTCTCAAATTCCCCCTCTCTCCCTGACCCCCCTCTCCTAGGTCTTTCTTGCTCTCTTTCTCAAATTCCCCCTCTCTCCCTGACCCCCTCTCCCAGGTCTTTCTGCTCTCTTTCTCAAACTCCCCTCTCTCACTGACCCCCTCTCCCAGGTCTTTCCGCTCTCTTTCCATCTCTTTCTCAAATTCCCCCTCTCTCCCTGACCCCCTCTCCCAGGTCTTTCTGCTCTCTTTCTCAAATTCCCCTCTCTCCCTGACCCCCCTCTCCCAGGTCTTTCTGCTCTCTTTCTCAAACTCCCCTCTCTCCCTGACCCCCTCTCCCAGGTCTTTCCGCTCTCTTTCCCTCTCTTTCTCAAACTCCCCCTCTCTCCCTGACCCCCTCTCCTAGGTCTTTCCCCTCTCTTTCTCAAACTCCCCCTCTCTCCCTGACCCCCTCTCCTAGGTCTTTCCCTCTCTTTCTCCAAACTCCCCCTCTCTCCCTGACCCCCTCTCCTAGGTCTTTCCCTCTCTTTCCCTCTCTTTCTCAAACTCCACCTCTCTCCCTGACCCCTCTCCTAGGTCTTTCCCTCTCTTTCTCAAACTCCCCTCTCTCTGACCCCTCTCCTAGGTCTTTCCTCTCTTTCCCAAACTCCCCTCTGTCCTTGACCCCCTCTCCCCATAGGGTCTTTCAGCCTTTCTCAAACTCCCTCTCTCACTGACCCCCTTCCAGGTCTTTGCTCTCTTTCTCAAATTCCCCCTCTCTCCCTGACCCCCTCTCCCCAGGTCTTCCCGCCTCTTTCCTCTCTTTCTCAAACTCGCCCTCTCTCCTGACCCCTTCAGGTCTTTCCCCTCTCTTTCTCAAACTCCCCCTCTCTCCCTGACCCTCTCCTAGTCTTTTCCTCTCTTTCAAACTCCCCTCTCTCCCTGACCCCCCTCACTCCAGGGTCTTCCCTCTCTTCCTCTCTCTCTTTCTCAAACTCCCTCTCTCCTGACCCCCCTCCCAGTCTTTCCCTCTCTTCTCAAACTCCCCCTCTCTCTCCCTGACCCCCCTCTCAGGGTCTCTTCCTCTTTCCCTCTCTTTCCCAAACTCCCCTCTGTCCCTGACCCCCTCTCCTAGGTCTTTCCCTCTTTCTCTCAAACCACCCCTCTCTCTCCTGACCCCCCTCTCCCCGGTCTTTTCCCTCTCTTTCCTCTCTTTCCCAAACTCCCCTCTGTCCCTGACCCCCTCTCCTGGTCTTTCCCTCTCTTTCTCAAACTACCCCTCTCTCCCTGACCCCCCCCTCTCTAGGTCTTTCCCTCTCTTTCTCAAACTCCCCCCTCTCTCCCTGACCCCCTCTCTCCTAGGTCTTTCCTCTCTTTTCAAACTCCTCTCTCCTGACCCCCTCTCCTAGGGTCTTTCCCCTCTTTCCCTCTCTTTCCCAAACTCCCCTCTGTCCCTGACCCCCTCTCCTAGGTCTTTCCCTCTTTCCTCAAACTCCCCCTCTCTCCCTGACCCCCTCTCTCAGGTCTTTCCGCCTCTTTCCATCTCTTTCTCAAACTCCCCCTCTCTCCCTGACCCCCTCTCCTAGGTCTTTCCGCTCTCTTTCCATCTCTTTCTCAAACTCCCCCTCTCTCCCTGACCCCCTCTCCCAGGTCTTTTCGCTCTCTTTCTCAAATTCCCCCTCTCTCCTGACCCCCTCTCCCAGGTCTTTCAGCTCTCTTTCTCAAACTCCCCCTCTCTCACTGACCCCCCTCTCCTAGGTCTTTTTGCTCTCTTTCTCAAATTCCCCCTCTCTCCCTGACCCCCTCTCCCAGGTCTTTCCGCTCTCTTTCCCTCTCTTTCTCAAACTCCCCCTCTCTCCCTGACCCCCTCTCCTAGGTCTTTCCCTCTCTTTCTCAAACTCCCCCTCTCTCCTGACCCCCTCTCCTAGGTCTTTCCCTCTCTTTCTCAAACTCCCCCTCTCTCCCTGACCCCCTCTCCTAGGTCTTTCCCCTCTCTTTCTCAAACTCCCCTCTCTCCCTGACCCCCCTCTCCCAGGTCTTTCTGCCTCTTTCCCTCTCTTTCTCAAACTCCCCCTCTCTCCCTGACCCCCTCTCCTAGGTCTTTCCCTCTCTTTCTCAAACTCCCCTCTCTCCCTGACCCCCTCTCCCAGGTCTTTCGCCTCTCTTTCTCAAACTCCCCCTCTCTCCCTGACCCCCTCTCCCAGGTCTTTCCGCTCTCTTTCCATCTCTTTCTCAAATTCCCCCTCTCTCCCTGACCCCCTCTCCCAGGTCTTTTTGCTCTCTTTCTCAAATTCCCCCTCTCTCCCTGACCCCCTCTCCCAGGTCTTTCAGCTCTCTTTCTCAAACTCCCCCTCTCTCCCTGACCCCCTCTCCTAGGTCTTTTGCTCTCTTTCTCAAATTCCCCTCTCTCCCTGACCCCCCTCTCCCAGGTCTTTCCCCTCTCTTTCTCAAACTCCCCCTCTCTCCCTGACCCACCTCTCCTAGGTCTTTCCCTCTCTTTCTCAAACTACCCCTCTCCCAGGTCTTTCCGCTCTCTTCCCTCTCTTTCTCAAACTCCCCTCTCTCCCTGACCCCCTCTCCCAGGTCTTTCCGCTCTCTTTCCCTCTCTTTCTCAAACTCCCCTCTCTCCCTGACCCCCTCTCCTAGGTCTTTCCATCTCTTTCTCAAACTCCCCTCTCTCCCTGACCCCTCTCCTAGGTCTTTCCCTCTCTTTCTCAAACTCCCCCTCTCTCCCTGACCCCCTCTCCTAGGTCTTTCCCTCTCTTTCCCTCTCTTTCTCAAACTCCACCTCTCTCCCTGACCCCCTCTCCCAGGTCTTTCCCTCTCTTTCTCAAACTCCCCTCTCTCCCTGACCCCCTCTCCCAGGTCTTTCCGCTCTCTTCCTCTCTTTCTCAAACTCCCCCTCTCTCCCTGACCCCCTCTCCTAGGTCTTTCCGCTCTCTTTCTCAAACTCCCCTCTCTCCCTGACCCCCTCTCCTAGAGTCTTTCCGCTCTCTTTCTCAAACTCTACCCCCTCTCCCAGGTCTTTCCGCTAGATCTTTCCCTCTCTTTCTCAAACTCCCCCTCTCTCCCTGACCCCCTCTCCCAGGTCTTTCCCTCTCTTTCTCTCAAACTCCCCTCTCTCCCTGACCCCCTCTCCTAGGTCTTTCCCTCTCTTTCTCAAACTACCCCTCTCTCCCAGGTCTTTCCGACTCTCTTCCCTCTCTTTCTCAGACTCCCCCTCTGCCCCTCTCCAGGTCTTTCGCTCTTTCCCTCTCTTTCTCAAACTCCCCCTCTCTCCCTGACCCCCCTCTCCTAGGTCTTTCCCTCTCTTTCCTCAAACTCCCCCTCTCTCCTGACCCCCCTCTCCTAGGTCTTTCCCTCTCTTTCTCAAACTCCCCTCTCTCCCTGACCCCCTCTCCTAGGTCTTTCCCTCTCTTTCTCAAACTCCACCTCTCTCCCTGACCCCCTCTCCCAGGTCTTTCCCTCTCTTTCTCAAACTCCCCCTCTCTCCCTGACCCCCTCTCCTAGGTCTTTCCCTCTTTCCCTCTCTCTCCAAACTCCCCCTCTCTCCCTGACCCCCTCTCCTAGGTCTTTTCTCCTCTCTTTCTCAAACTCCCCTCTCTCCCTGACCCCCTCTCCCAGGTCTTTCAGCTCTCTTTCTCTCAAACTCCCCCTCTCTCCCTGACCCCCTCTCCTAGGTCTTTTTGCTCTCTTTCTCAAATTCCCCCTCTCTCCCTGACCCCCTCTCCCAGGTCTTTCCGCTCTCTTTCCCTCTCTTTCTCAAACTCCCCCTCTCTCCCTGACCCCCTCTCCTAGGTCTTTCCCTCTCTTTCTCAAACTCCCCCTCTCTCCCTGACCCCCTCTCCTAGGTCTTTCCCTCTCTTTCTCAAACTCCCCCTCTCTCCCTGACCCCCTCTCCTAGGTCTTTCCGCTCTCTTTCCCTCTCTTTCTCAAACTCCCCCTCTCTCCCTGACCCCCTCTCCTAGGTCTTTCCCTCTCTTTCTCAAACTCCCCCTCTCTCCTGACCCCCCTCTCCTAGGTCTTTCCCTCTCTTTCCCTCTCTTTCTCAAACTCCCCCTCTCTCCTGACCCCCCTCTCCCAGGTCTTTCCGCTCTCTTTCCCTCTCTTTCAAACTCCCTCTCTCTCCTTGACCCACCTCTCCTAGGTCTTTCCCTCTCTTCTCAAACTACCTCTCTCCCAGGTCTTTCCGCTCTCTTCCCCTCTCTTCTCAAACTCCCCCTCTCTCCCTGACCCCCTCTCTCCCTAGGTCTTTTCCCTCTTCTTTCTCAAACTCCCCTCTCTCCCTGACCCCTCTCCTAGGTCTTTCCTCTCTTTCAAACTCCCCCTCTCTCCCCTGACCCTCTCCTGGTCTTCCTCTCTTTCTCAAACTCCACCTTCCTGACCCCCCTCTCCCAGGTCTTTCCCCTCTTTTTCAACTCCCTCTCTCCCTGACCCCCTCTCCCAGGTCTTTCCGCCTCTTTCCCTCTCTTTCTCAAACTCCCCTCTTCCCCTGACCCCCTCTCCCAGGTCTTTCCCTTCTCTTTCTCAAACTCCCTCTCTCCCTGACCCCCTCTCCTAGGTCTTTCCCCTCTCTTTCCCTCTCTTTCTCAAACTCCCCTCCTCCCTGACCCCCTCTCCCAGGTCTTTCCTCCTCTTTTCCCTCTCTTCAAACCCACCTCTCTCCCTGACCCCCCTCTCCCAGGTCTTTCCCTCTTCTTCTCAAATTCCCTCTCTCCCTGACCCCCCTCCTCCCAGGTCTTTCCGCTCTCTTTCCCCTCTCTTTCTCAAACCTCCACCTCTTCCTGACCCCCCTTCTCCCAGGTCTTTTCCCTCTTTCCTCAAACTCCCTCTCTCCCTGGACCCCCCTCTCCCAGGTCTTTTCCCCCTCTTTCTCAAACTCCCTCTCTCTCCCTGACCCCCCTCTCCCAGGTCTTTCCGCCTTCTTTCCTCTCTTTCAAACTCCACCCTCTCTCCCTGACCCCCTCTCCTAGGTCTTTCCCCCTCTTTCTCAAACTCCTCTCCCTGACCCCCTCTCCTAGGTCTTTCCTCTTTCTCAAACCTCTCTCTCCTGACCCTCTCCTAGGTCTTTCCCTCTCTTTCTCAAACTCCACCTCTCTCCTGACCCTCTCCCAGGTCTTTCCCCTCTCTTTCTCAAACTCCCCTCTCTCCCTGACCCCCTCTCCCAGGTCTTTTCCGCTCTTTTCCCTCTCTTTCTCAAACTCCCCTCTCTCCCTGACCCTCTCCTAGGTCTTTCCCTCTTTCTCAAACTCTCTCTCCTGACCCCCCTCTCCTAGGTCTTTCCCTCTTTTCCTTTCTCAAACTCTCTCTCCCTGACCCCTCTCCCAGGTCTTTCCGCTCTCTTTCCCTCTTTCAAACTCCCTCCCTGACCCCTCTCCTAGGTCTTTCCTCTCTTTCTCTCTTTCTCAAACTCCACCTCTCCCCTGACCCCCCCCTCTCCCAGGTCTTTCCCTCTCTTTCTCAAACTCCCCCTCTCTCCCCCCTGACCCCCTCTCCCCAGGTCTTTCCCCTTTCCCTCTCTTTCTCAAACTCTCTCTCCCTGCTCTCCTAGGTCTTTCCCTTTCCCTCTCTTTCTCAAACTCCCCCTCTCCTCCCTGACCCCCTCTCCTAGGTCTTTCCTCTC
>NW_025756944.1:0-6026 GCF_021184085.1 Oncorhynchus gorbuscha
CCACCACCACCACCACCACTCACCACCCCACCACCACACACCACCACCACTCACTACTCACCACCACCACTCACTCACCACCACCACCACACCACCACCACTCACCACCACCCACTCACCACCACTCACTCACCACTCACTCACCACCACCACCACCACCACCACTCACTACTACCACCACCACCACCACACACCACTCACCACCACCACCACCTCACCACCACTACCACTACCAACCACCAGTACTCACACACCACTCACTACTCACTCACATCACTCACCACTCACTCACCCACTCACCCACCACCACCACTCACTCACTCACTCACTCACCACACACACACACACACTCACACACTCACACACCACTACACCACTCACTCACCACCACTCACTACTCACCACCACCACCACTCACCACCACCACCACCACCACCTCACTCACCATCACCACCACCACCACTCACCACCACTACACTCACCACTCACTCTCACTCACTCACTCACCACCACTACTACACTCACCACTCACTACTCACTCACTACCACTCACTACTCACCACTCACTCACACACTCACTCACTCACTCACTCCTCACTCACTTCACTCACCACCACTCACTCACCACTCACTCACCACTCACCATCACCACTCACTCACCACCACTCACTCACCACTACCACTACACTCACCAGTCCCTATAGACTCTATATTACTGTCCCTCCTCTAACATCAGTCCCTATAGACTCTATATTACTGTCCCTCCTCTAACATCAGTCCCTATAGACTCTATATTACTGTCCTTCCTCTAACATCAGTCCCTATAGACTCTATATTACTGTCCCTCCTCTAACATCAGTCCCTATAGACTCGTATATTACTGTCCTCCTCCTAACAGCAGTCCCTATAGACTCTATATTACTGTCCCTCCTCTAACATCAGTCCCTATAGACTCTATATCACTGTCCCTCCTCTAACATCAGTCCCTATAGACTCTATATTACTGTCCCTCCTCTAACATCAGTCCCTATAGACTCTATATTACTGTCCCTCCTCTAACATCAGTCCCTATAGACTCTATATTACTGTCCCTCCTCTCAACATCAGTCCCTATAGACTCTATATTACTGTCCCTCCTCTAACATCAGTCCCTATAGACTTCTATATTACTGTCCATCCTTCTAACATCAGTCCCTATAGACTCTATATTACTGTCCCTCCTCTAACATCAGTCCCTATAGACTCTATATTACTGTCCCTCCTCTAACATCAGTCCCTATAGACTCTATATTACTGTCCCTCCTCTAACATCAGTCCCTATAGACTCTATATTACTGTCCCTCCTCTAACAGCAGTCCCTATAGACTCTATATTACTGTCCATCCTCTAACATCAGTCCCTATAGACTCTATATTACTGTCCCTCCTCTAACATCAGTCCCTATAGACTCTATATTACTGTCCCTCCTCTAACATCAGTCCCTATAGACTCTATATTACTGTCCCTCCTCTAACATCAGTCCCTATAGACTCTATATTACTGTCCCTCCTCTAACATCAGTCCCTATAGACTCTATATTACTGTCCCTCCTCTAACATCAGTCCCTATAGACTCTATATTACTGTCCCTCCTCTAACATCAGTCCCTATAGACTCTATATTACTGTCCCTCCTCTAACATCAGTCCCTATAGACTCTATATTACTGTCCCTCCTCTAACATCAGTCCCTATAGACTCTATATTACTGTCCCTCCTCTAACATCAGTCCCTATAGACTCTATATTACTGTCCCTCCTCTAACATCAGTCCCTATAGACTCTATATTACTGTCCCTCCTCTAACATCAGTCCCTATAGACTCTATATTACTGTCCCTCCTCTAACATCAGTCCCTATAGACTCTATATTACTGTCCCTCCTCTAACATCAGTCCCTATAGACTCTATATTACTGTCCCTCCTCTAACATCAGTCCCTATAGACTCTATATTACTGTCCCTCCTCTAACATCAGTCCCTATAGACTCTATATTACTGTCCCTCCTCTAACATCAGTCCCTATAGACTCTATATTACTGTCCCTCCTCTAACATCAGTCCCTATAGACTCTATATTACTGTCCCTCCTCTAACATCAGTCCCTATAGACTCTATATTACTGTCCCTCCTCTAACATCAGTCCCTATAGACTCTATATTACTGTCCCTCCTCTAACATCAGTCCCTATAGACTCTATATTACTGTCCCTCCTCTAACATCAGTCCCTATAGACTCTATATTACTGTCCCTCCTCTAACATCAGTCCCTATAGACTCTATATTACTGTCGATCCTCTAACATCAGTCCCTATAGACTCTATATTACTGTCCCTCCTCTAACATCAGTCCCTATAGACTCTATATTACTGTCCCTCCTCTAACATCAGTCCCTATAGACTCTATATTACTGTCCTCCTCTAACATCAGTCCCTATAGACTCTATATTACTGTCCCTCCTCTAACATCAGTCCCTATAGACTGTATATTACTGTCCCTCCCCTAACAGCAGTCCCTATAGACTCTATATTACTGTCGATCCTCTAACATCAGTCCCTATAGACTCTATATTACTGTCCCTCCTCTAACATCAGTCCCTATAGACTCTATATTACTGTCCATCCTCTAACATCAGTCCCTATAGACTCTATATTACTGTCCCTCCCCTAACAGCAGTCCCTATAGACTCTATATTACTGTCCCTCCTCTAACATCAGTCCCTATAGACTGCTATATTACTGTCCCTCCTCTAACATCAGTCCTATAGACTCTATATTACTGTCCATCCTCTAACATCAGTCCCTATAGACTCTATATTACTGTCCCTCCTCTAACATCAGTCCCTATAGACTCTATATTACTGTCCCTCCTCTAACATCAGTCCCTATAGGCTCTATATTACTGTTGATTCTCTAACATCAGTCCCTATAGACTCTATATTACTGTCCCTCCTCTAACATCAGTCCCTATAGACTCTATATTACTGTCGATCCTCTAACATCAGTCCCTATAGACTCTATATTACTGTCCCTCCTCTAACATCAGTCCCTATAGACTCTATATTACTGTCCCTCCTCTAACATCAGTCCCTATAGACTCTATATTACTGTCCATCCTCTAACATCAGTCTCTATAGACTCTATATTACTGTCCCTCCTCTAACATCAGTCCCTATAGACTATATATTACTGTCCCTCCTCTAACATCAGTCCCTATAGAGTCTATATTACTGTCCCTCCTCTAACATCAGTCCCTATAAAACTCTATATTACTGTCCCTCCTCTAACATCAGTCCCTATAGACTCTATATTACTGTCGATCCTCTAACATCAGTCCCTATAGACTCTATATTACTGTCCCTCCTCTAACATCAGTCCCTATAGACTCTATATTACTGTCCATCCTCTAACTGCAGCTGTGAGTCTTACACAATACCACAGCTGATGCTTGTCTAAGCAGAATGTTCCCACACACCACAGCACTACAATGCCTATGATGCTAGTCTAAGCCTGTATGTCGAAGCCTGAAGCCTGAATGTCCACTTCATGAAGGGACTGAGTGGACGGGGTGCCGAAGTCTGAATGTCCACTTCATGAAGGGACTGAGTGGACGGGGTGCCGAAGTCTGAATGTCCACTTCATGAAGGGACTGAGTGGACGGGGTGCCGAAGTCTGAATGTCCACATCATGAAGGGACTGAGTGGACGGGGTGCCGAAGTCTGAATGTCCACTTCATGAAGGGACTGAGTGGACGGGGTGCCGAAGTCTGAATGTCCACTTCATGAAGGGACTGAGTGGATGGGGTGCCGAAGTCTGATGTCCACTTCATGAAGGGACTGAGTGGATGGGGTGCCGAAGCCTGAATGTCCACTTCATGAAGGGACTGAGTGGATGGGGTGCCGAAGTCTGAATGTCCACTACATGAAGGGACTGAGTGGATGGGGTGCCGAAGTCTGATGTCCACTTCATGAAGGGACTGAGTGGATGGGGTGCCGAAGTCTGATGTCCACTTCATGAAGGGACTGAGTGGACGGGGTGCCGAAGTCTGAATGTCCACTTCATGAAGGGACTGAGTGGACGGGGTGCCGAAGTCTGAATGTCCACTTCATGAAGGGCCTGAGTGGACGGGGTGCCGAAGCCTGATGTCCACTTCATGAAGGGCCTGAGTGGACGGGGTGCCGAAGCCTGATGTCCACTTCATGAAGGGCCTGAGTGGACGGGGTGCCGAAGCCTGATGTCCACTTCATGAAGGGCCTGAGTGGACGGGGTGCCGAAGTCTGATGTCCACTTCATGAAGGGACTGACTGGACGGGGTGCCGAAGTCTGATGTCCACTTCATGAAGGGACTGAGTGGACGGGGTGCCGAAACCTGATGTCCACTTCATGAAGGTACTAGGTGGACGGGGTGCGAAGTCTGAATGTCCACTTCATGAAGGGACTGAGTGGACGGGGTGCCGAAGTCTGAATGTCCACTTCATGAAGGGACTGAGTGGATGGGGTGCCGAAGTCTGATGTCCACTTCATGAAGGGACTGAGTGGATGGGGTGCCGAAGCCTGAATGTCCACTTCATGAAGGGACTGAGTGGATGGGGTGCCGAAGTCTGAATGTCCACTACATGAAGGGACTGAGTGAATGGGGTGCCGAAGTCTGATGTCCACTTCATGAAGGGACTGAGTGGATGGGGTGCCGAAGTCTGATGTCCACTTCATGAAGGGACTGAGTGGACGGGGTGCCGAAGTCTGATGTCCACTTCATGAAGGGACTGAGTGGACGGGGTGCCGAAGTCTGAATGTCCACTTCATGAAGGGACTGAGTGGACGGGGTGCCGAAGTCTGAATGTCCACTTCATGAAGGGACTAGGTGGACGGGGTGCCGAAGTCTGAATGTCCACTTCATGAAGGGCCTGAGTGGACGGGGTGCCGAAGCCTGATGTCCACTTCATGAAGGGCCTGAGTGGACGGGGTGCGGAAGCCTGAATGTCCACTTCATGAAGGGCCTGAGTGGACGGGGTGCCGAGTCTGATGTCCACTTCCATGAAGGGACTAGGTGGACGGGGTGCCGAAGTCTGAATGTCCACTTCATGAAGGGCCTGAGTGGACGGGGTGCCGAAGCCTGATGTCCACTTCATGAAGGGCCTGAGTGGACGGGGTGCGGAAGGCTGAATGTCCACTTCATGAAGGGCCTGAGTGGACGGGGTGCCGAAGTCTGATGTCCACTTCATGAAGGGACTGACTGGACGGGGTGCCGAAGTCTGATGTCCACTTCATGAAGGGACTGAGTGGACGGGGTGCCGAAACCTGATGTCCACTTCATGAAGGGACTGAGTGGACGGGGTGCCGAAGTCTGATGTCCACTTCATGAAGGGACTGAGTGGATGGGGTGCCGAAGTCTGAAAGTCCACTACATGAAGGGACTGAGTGGATGGGGTGCCGAAGTCTGATGTCCACTTCATGAAGGGACTGAGTGGACGGGGTGCCGAAGTCTGATGTCCACTTCATGAAGGGACTGAGTGGACGGGGTGCCGAAGTCTGATGTCCACTTCATGAAGGGACTGAGTGGACGGGGTGCCGAAGTCTGAATGTCCACTTCCATGAAGGGACTAGGTGGGCGGGTGCCGAAGTCTGAATGTCCACTTCATGAAGGGCCTGAGTGGACGGGTGCCGAAGCCTGATGTCCACTTCATGAAGGGCCTGAGTGGACGGGTGTCGACGCCTGATGTCCACTTCATGAAGGGACTGACTGGACGGGGTGCCGAAGTCTGATGTCCACTTCATGAAGGGACTGAGTGGACGGGGTGCCGAAACCTGATGTCCACTTCATGAAGGGACTGAGTGGACGGGGTGCCAAAGCCTGAATGTCCAGTTCATGAAGGGACTAGGTGGACGGGGTGCCGAAGTCTGAATGTCCACTTCATGAAGGGCCTGAGTGGACGGGGTGCCGAAGCCTGATGTCCACTTCATGAAGGGCCTGAGTGGACGGGGTGCCGGAAGCCTGA
>NW_025756945.1:0-6024 GCF_021184085.1 Oncorhynchus gorbuscha
CTCTCTCTCTCTAGTGTTCTCTCTCTCTCTCTTTCTCTAGTGTTCTCTCTCTCTCTCTCTCTAGTGTTCTCTAGTCTCTAGTCTCTCTCTCTCTCTCTCTCTCTAGTGTTCTCTCTCTCTCTCTCTAGTGTTCTCTCTCTCTCTCTCTCTCTCTCTCTGTTCTCTCTCTCTCTCTCTCTAGTGTTCTCTCTCTCTCTCTCTCTCTAGTGTTCTCTCTCTCTCTCTAGTGTTCTCTCACTCTCTCTCTCTCTCTCTCTCTCTCTCTCTAGTGTCTCTAGTGTTCTCTCTCTCTCTCTAGTGTTCTCTCTCTAGTGTTCTCTCTCTCTCTCTCTCTAGTGTTCTCTCTCTCTCTCTCTCTCTCTCTCTCTCTCTCTCTCTCTAGTGTTCTCTCTCTCTCTCTCTAGTGTTCTCTCTCTCTCTCTCTCTAGTGTTCTCTCTCTCTCTCTAGTGTTCTCTCTCTCTCTCTCTCTCTCTCTAGTCTCTCTCTCTCTCTCTCTCTCTCTCTCTCTCTCTCTCTCTTCTCTCTCTCTCTCTCTAGTGTTCTCTCTCTCTCTCTCTCTCTCTCTCTCTCTCTCTCTCTCTCTCTCTCTAGTGTTCTCTCTCTCTCTCTCTCTCTCTCTCTCTCTCTAGTGTTCTCTCTCTCTCTCTCTAGTGTTCTCTCTCTCTCTCTCTAGTGTTCTCTCTCTAGTGTTCTCTCTCTCTCTCTCTCTCTCTCTCTCTCTCTCTCTCTCTAGTGTTCTCTCTCTCTCTAGTGTTCTCTCTCTCTCTCTCTCTCTCTCTGTTCTCTCTCTCTCTAGTGTTCTCTCTCTCTCTCTCTAGTGTTCTCTCTCTCTCTCTCTCTCTCTCTCTCTCTCTCTCTCTCTAGTGTTCTCTCTCTCTCTCTCTCTAGTGTTCTCTCTCTCTAGTGTCTCTCTCTCTCTCTAGTGTTCTCTCTCTCTAGTGTTCTCTCTCTCTCTAGTGTTCTCTCTCTCTCTCTCTCTAGTGTTCTCTCTCTCTCTCTCTCTCTCTCTAGTCTCTCTCTCTCTAGTCTCTCTAGTGTTCTCTCTCTCTCTCTCTCTCTGTTCTCTCTCTCTCTCTCTCTCTCTCTCTCTCTCTCTCTCTCTCTCTCTCTCTCTCTCTCTCTCTCTCTCTAGTGTTCTCTCTCTCTCTCTAGTGTTCTCTAGTCTCTCTCTCTCTCTCTCTAGTGTTCTCTCTCTCTCTCTCTCTCTCTCTCTAGTCTCTCTCTCTCTCTCTCTCTCTGTTCTCTCTCTAGTGTTCTCTCTCTCTAGTGTTCTCTCTCTCTCTCTCTCTCTCTCTCTCTCTCTCTCTAGTGTTCTCTCTCTAGTGTTCTCTCTCTCTCTCTAGTGTTCTCTCTCTCTCTCTCTCTCTTCTCTCTCTCTCTCTCTCTCTCTCTCTCTCTCTCTCTCTCTCTCTCTCTCTAGTGTTCTCTCTCTCTCTCTAGTGTTCTCTCTCTCTCTCTCTCTCTCTAGTGTTCTCTCTCTCTCTCTCTCTAGTGTTCTCTCTCTCTCTCTCTCTCTCTCTCTCTCTCTCTCTCTCTCTCTCTCTCTCTCTCTCTCTCTAGTGTTCTCTCTCTCTCTCTCTCTAGTGTTCTCTCTCTCTCTCTCTCTCTCTCTCTCTAGTGTCTCTCTCTCTCTCTCTCTCTCTAGTGTTCTCTCTCTTCTCTCTCTCTCTCTCTCTCTCTCTCTCTAGTGTCTCTCTCTCTCTCTCTCTAGTGTTCTCTCTTCTCTCTCTCTCTCTCTCTCTCTCTCTCTCTCTCTCTCTCTTTCTCTAGTGTTCTCTCTCTCTCTCTCTCTAGTGTTCTCTCTCTCTCTCTCTCTCTCTCTCTCTCTCTCTCTCTAGTGTTCTCTCTCTCTCTCTCTCTCTCTCTAGTGTTCTCTCTCTCTCTCTCTCTAGTGTCTCTCTCTCTCTCTCTCTCTCTCTCTGTTCTCTCTCTCTCTCTCTAGTGTTCTCTCTCTCTCTCTCTCTCTAGTGTTCTCTCTCTCTCTCTAGTGTTCTCTGTTCTCTCTCTCTCTCTCTCTCTAGTCTCTCTCTCTCTCTCTCTCTCTCTCTCTAGTGTTCTCTCTCTCTCTCTCTAGTGTTCTCTCTCTAGTGTTCTCTCTCTCTCTCTCTCTAGTCTTCTCTCTCTCTCTCTCTCTCTCTAGTCTCTCTCTCTCTCTCTCTCTCTAGTGTTCTCTCTCTCTCTCTCTCTCTCTCTCTCTCTGTTCTCTCTCTCTCTCTAGTGTTCTCTCTCTCTCTCTCTCTCTCTCTCTCTCTCTCTCTAGTGTTCTCTCTCTCTCTCTCTAGTGTTCTCTCTCTCTCTCTCTCTCTAGTGTTCTCTCTCTCTCTAGTGTTCTCTCTCTCTCTCTCTCTCTAGTCTCTCTCTCTCTCTCTCTCTCTCTCTAGTGTTCTCTCTCTCTCTCTCTCTAGTGTTCTCTCTCTCTCTCTCTCTAGTGTTCTCTCTCTCTCTCTAGTGTTCTCTCTCTCTCTCTCTCTAGTGTTCTCTCTCTCTCTCTCTCTCTCTCTCTCTAGTGTTCTCTCTCTCTCTCTAGTGTTCTCTCTCTCTCTCTCTCTAGTGTTCTCTCTCTCTCTCTAGTGTTCTCTCTCTCTCTAGTCTCTCTCTCTCTCTCTCTCTCTCTCTAGTGTTCTCTCTCTCTCTCTCTAGTGTTCTCTCTCTCTCTCTCTAGTGTTCTCTCTCTCTCTCTCTCTCTCTCTCTCTCTCTAGTGTTCTCTCTCTCTCTCTCTAGTGTTCTCTCTCTCTCTCTCTCTCTCTCTAGTGTTCTCTCTCTCTCTCTCTCTCTAGTGTCTCTCTCTCTCTCTCTCTCTCTCTCTCTCTCTCTCTCTCTCTCTCTAGTGTTTCTCTCTCTCTCTAGTGTTCTCTCTCTCTCTCTCTCTAGTGTTCTCTCTCTCTCTCTCTAGTGTTCTCTCTCTCTCTCTCTCTAGTGTTCTCTCTCTCTCTTCTCTCTAGTGTTCTCTCTCTCTCTAGTGTTCTCTCTCTCTCTCTCTCTAGTGTTCTCTCTCTCTCTCTCTCTAGTGTTCTCTCTCTCTCTCTCTAGTCTCTCTCTCTCTCTCTCTCTCTCTCTCTCTCTCTCTCTCTCTAGTGTTCTCTCTCTCTCTCTCTCTCTCTAGTGTTCTCTCACTCTCTCTCTAGTGTTCTCTCTCTCTCTCTCTCTAGTGTTCTCTCTCTCTCTCTCTAGTGTTCTCTCTCTCTCTCTCTCTCTCTCTCTCTCTCTCTAGTGTTCTCTCTCTCTCTCTCTCTAGTGTTCTCTCTCTCTCTCTCTCTCTCTCTCTCTCTCTCTCTCTCTCTAGTGTTCTCTCTCTCTCTGTTCTCTCTCTCTCTCTCTAGTGTTCTCTCTCTCTCTCTCTCTAGTGTTCTCTCTCTCTCTCTCTCTCTCTAGTCTTCTCTCTCTCTCTCTCTAGTGTTCTCTCTCTCTCTCTCTCTAGTGTTCTCTCTCTCTCTCTCTCTCTCTCTCTCTCTCTCTCTCTCTCTCTCTCTCTCTCTCTCTCTCTAGTCTCTCTCTCTCTCTCTAGTGTTCTCTCACTCTCTCTCTAGTCTCTCTCTCTCTAGTGTCTCTCTCTCTCTCTCTCTAGTGTTCTCTCTCTCTCTCTCTCTCTCTCTCTCTCTCTCTCTAGTGTTCTCTCTCTCTCTCTCTAGTGTTCTCTCTCTCTCTCTCTAGTGTTCTCTCTCTCTCTCTCTCTCTAGTGTTCTCTCTCTCTCTCTCTCTCTCTAGTGTTCTCTCTCTCTCTCTAGTGTCTCTCTCTCTCTCTCTAGTGTTCTCTCTCTCTCTCTTTCTCTAGTGTTCTCTCTCTCTCTCTCTCTCTCTCTAGTCTCTCTCTCTCTCTCTCTCTAGTGTCTCTCTCTCTCTAGTGTTCTCTCTCTCTCTCTCTCTAGTGTTCTCTCTCTCTCTCTAGTGTTCTCTCTCTCTCTCTCTCTCTCTCTAGTGTTCTCTCTCTCTCTCTCTCTAGTCTCTCTCTCTCTCTCTCTCTAGTGTTCTCTCTCTCTCTCTCTAGTGTTCTCTCTCTCTCTCTCTCTCTCTCTCTCTCTCTCTCTCTCTCTAGTCTCTCTCTCTCTCTCTCTCTCTCTCTCTCTAGTGTTCTCTCACTCTCTCTCTAGTGTTCTCTCTCTCTCTCTCTCTAGTGTTCTCTCTCTCTCTCTCTCTAGTGTTCTCTCTCTCTCTCTCTCTAGTCTCTCTCTCTCTCTCTAGTGTTCTCTCTCTCTCTAGTGTCTCTCTCTCTCTAGTGTTCTCTCTAGTGTCTTCTCTCTCTCTAGTCTCTCTCTCTCTCTCTCTAGTGTTCTCTCTCTCTCTAGTGTTCTCTCTCTCTCTCTCTAGTGTTCTCTCTCTCTCTCTCTAGTGTCTCTCTCTCTCTCTCTAGTGTTCTCTCTCTCTAGTGTTCTCTCTCTCTCTCTCTCTAGTGTTCTCTCTCTCTAGTGTTCTCTCTCTCTCTCTAGTCTCTAGTGTTCTCTCTCTCTCTCTAGTGTTCTCTCTCTCTCTCTCTCTCTAGTGTTCTCTCTCTCTCTCTAGTGTTCTCTCTCTAGTCTCTCTCTCTCTCTCTAGTGTTCTCTCTCTCTCTCTAGTGTTCTCTCTCTCTCTCTCTCTCTCTCTAGTGTTCTCTCTCTCTCTCTCTCTCTAGTGTTCTCTCTCTCTCTAGTGTTCTCTCTCTCTCTCTCTCTCTCTCTCTCTCTCTAGTGTCTCTCTCTCTCTCTCTCTCTCTCTCTCTCTCTCTCTCTCTCTAGTGTTCTCTCACTCTCTCTCTAGTGTTCTCTCACTCTCTCTCTAGTGTTCTCTCTCTCTCTCTCTCTAGTGTTCTCTCTCTCTCTCTAGTGTTCTCTCTCTCTAGTGTTCTCTCTAGTCTCTCTCTCTCTCTCTCTCTCTCTCTAGTCTCTCTCTCTCTCTAGTGTCTCTCTCTCTCTCTCTCTCTCTCTCTCTCTCTCTCTAGTGTTCTCTCTCTCTCTCTCTCTCTCTCTAGTGTCTCTCTCTCTCTCTCTCTCTAGTGTTTCTCTCTCTCTCTCTCTAGTGTTCTCTCTCTCTCTCTCTAGTGTTCTCTCTCTCTCTCTCTCTCTCTCTCTAGTGTTCTCTCTCTCTCTCTCTAGTGTTCTCTTCTCTAGTGTTCTCTCTCTCTCTAGTGTTCTCTCTCTCTCTCTCTCTCTCTCTCTCTCTCTCTCTCTAGTGTTCTCTCTTCTCTCTAGTGTTCTCTCTCTCTAGTGTTCTCTCTCTCTCTCTCTAGTGTTCTCTCTCTCTCTCTCTCTCTCTCTCTCTCTCTCTCTAGTGTTCTCTCTCTCTCTCTAGTGTTCTCTCTCTCTCTCTCTCTAGTGTTCTCTCTCTCTCTCTCTCTCTCTCTCTCTCTCTCTCTCTCTAGTCTCTCTCTCTGTTCTCTCTCTCTCTCTAGTGTTCTCTCTCTCTCTCTCTCTCTCTCTGTTCTCTCTCTCTCTCTCTCTAGTGTTCTCTCTCTCTCTCTAGTGTTCTCTCTCTCTCTCTCTAGTGTTCTCTCTCTCTCTCTCTCTAGTGTTCTCTCTCTAGTCTCTCTCTCTAGTGTTCTCTCTCTCTCTCTCTCTCTAGTCTCTCTCTCTCTCTCTCTCTCTCTCTCTCTCTCTCTCTAGTGTTCTCTCTCTCTCTCTCTGTTCTCTAGTGTTCTCTCACTCTCTCTCTAGTGTTCTCTCTCTCTCTCTCTAGTGTTCTCTCTCTCTCTAGTGTTCTCTCTCTCTCTAGTGTTCTTCTCTCTCTCTCTAGTGTTCTCTCTCTCTCTCTCTCTCTCTAGTGTTCTCTCTCTCTCTCTCTCTAGTGTTCTCTCTCTCTCTAGTGTTCTCTCACTCTCTCTCTAGTGTTCTCTCTCTCTCTCTAGTGTTCTCTCTCTCTCTAGTGTTCTTCTCTCTCTCTCTCTAGTGTTCTCTCTCTCTAGTCTCTCTCTCTCTCTAGTGTCTCTCTCTTCTCTCTCTCTCTAGTGTTCTCTCTCTCTCTCTCTCTCTCTCTCTCTAGTGTTCTCTCTCTCTAGTGTTCTCTCTCTCTCTCTCTAGTGTTCTCTCTCTCTCTCTCTCTAGTGTTCTCTCTC
>NW_025756946.1:0-6024 GCF_021184085.1 Oncorhynchus gorbuscha
TACTGTTGACCAGAGCCCTATATAGTACACAACTGTTGACCAGAGCCTCTATAGTACACTACTTTGGACCAGAGCCCTATATTGTGCACTACTGCTGGACCAGAGCCCTATATAGTACACTACTGTTGACCAGAGCCCTATATAGTGCACAACTTTAGACCAGAGCCCTATATAGTACACTACTGTTGACCAGAGCCCTATATATTACACTACTGTTGACCAGAGCCCTATATAGTGCACTACTGTTGAGCCCTATAGAGCCACTTTAGACCAGAGCCCTATAGTACACTACTGTTGACCAGAGCCCTATATAGTACACTGTTGACCAGAGCCCTGTACACTACTGCTGACCAGAGCCCTATATAGTACACTACTGTTGACCAGAGCCCTATATAGTACACTACTACTGCCCTATATAGTGCACTACTGACTAGAGCCCTATATAGTACACTACTGTTGACCAGAGCCCTATATAGTACACTACTGTTGACCAGAGCCCTATGGACCCTGGCCAAAAGGAGCGCACCGTATAGTGAGTAGGGTGGCATTTGGGACACAGACTGATATGTCTTTAAAATATTAAGAACACCTGCTCTTTCCCATGACACAGACTGACCAGGTGAATTCAGGTGAAAGCTATGATCCCTTATTGAAGAAGGATTTTTAAGCCCTGAGACAATTGAGACATGGATTGTGTGTGTGTGCCATTCAGATGGTGAATAGGCAAGGCAACATATTTAAGTGTGTCATGTTTGTCATTTATTGTCATGTCTTGTCCCTGTGCTCCCCATTCTGTTCGTTTCCCTCTGCTGGTCTTGTTGGGTTCTTTCCCTCTTTCTATCCCTCTCTCTCCTCCCTCCCTCTTCTCACTCTCTCGCTCTCTTTCCTCTATCGTTCGTCTCTGCTCCCAGCTGTTCCTATTCCCCCTTAATCATCATTTAGTCTTCCCACACCTGTTCCCCGATCCTTTCCCCTGATTGAGTCCCTATTTATTCCTTTGTGTTGGTTCTGTCCTGTCGGTTCCTTGTTTAGAATTCACCGTGCTGTGATTGAGTATCGCCCTGTCCTGTCGTGTTTTTGCTGTGATTGTGTATCGCCCTGTCCTGTCGTGTTTTTTGCCTTCATCAGATGCTGCGTGTGAGCAGGTGTCTCTGTCAACTACGGCCTGCGCCTACCCGAAGCGACCTGCAGTCTGTGGCCGCTTCTCCTGTTATTCCCCTACAGACTAGAGTGGATTTCTGTTATTCCCTGTTTGGACTTGAATAAACTCTGTTTCTGTTAAGTTTTTGGGTCCTCTTCACCTGCATGACAGAAGGAACCGACTAAGGAATGGACCCAGCGACATCAGACGCTCGTTACACTGCCGTCGAGATCCAAGGAGCCATGCTCGGCAGACACGAGCAGGAATTGTCTGCTGCTCGCCATGCCGTGGAGAACCTGGCCGCCAGGTTTCCGACCTCTCTGACAGTTCCAGAGTCTACGTCTCGTGCCACCTGTTACTTCCTGGCCTGCCGAGCCTCCAGAACCTAGGGTTAATAACCCACCTTGCTACTCCGGGCAGCCCACTGAGTGCCGCTCCCTTTCTCACGCAGTGTGAGATTGTTCTTCTCTCCAACCCAACACATACTCTAGAGAGAGCTTGGGTTGTTTACGTCATTTCACTCCTTACTGGCCGGGCTCCCGAGAATGGGGCACAGCTATCTGGGAGGCAAGGGCTGATTGCTCTAACAAGTTCCAGAACTTTAAAGAGGAGATGATTCGGTTTTTGACCGTTCAGTTTTTGGTAGGGAGGCTTCTAGGGCCCTGGCTTCCTTATGCCAAGGTGAACGGTCCATAACGGATTATTCTATTGAGTTTCGCACTCTTGCTGCCTCTAGTGAGTGGAACGAGCCAGCGCTGCTCGCTCGTTTTCTGAGGACTCCACGCAGTGGTTAAGGATGAGATTCTCTCCCGGGAGGTTCCTTCAGATGTGGACTCTTTGATTGCTCTCGCCATCCGCATAGAACGACGGGTAGATCTTCGTCACCGGGCTCGTGGAAGAGAGCTCGCATCAACGGTGTTTCCCTGCTCCGCATCGCAACCATCTCCTCCTCTGGCTTTGAGACTGAGCCCATGCAGCTGGGAGGGATTCGCATCTCGACTAAGGAGAGGAACGGAGGATCACCAACCGCTTGTGCCTCTATTGCGGAGTTGCTGGACATTTTGTTAATTCATGTCCAGTAAGAGGCCAGAGCCCATCAGTAAGCGGAGGGCTACTGGTGAGCGCTACTACTCAGGTCTCTTCATCTAGATCTTGTACTACTATGTCGGTCCATCTACGCTTGACCGTTCGGGTGCTACATGCTGTGCCTTGATTGACTCTGGGGCTGAGGGTTGTTTCATGGACGAAGCATGGGTTCGAAACATAACATTCCTTTCAGACTGCTAGACAAGCCTACGCCCATGTTTGCCTTAGATGGTAGTCATCTTCCCAGTATCAAATTTGAGACACTACCTTTAACTCACAGTATCTGGTAACCACAGTGAGACTATTTCTTTTTTGATTTTTCGTTCACCGTTTACACCTGTTGTTTTGGGTCATCCCTGGCTAGTATGTCATAATCCTTCTATTAATTGGTCTAGTAATTCTATCCTATCCTGGAACGTTTCTTGTCTTGTGAAGTGTTTAATGTCTGCCATCCCTCCCGTTTCTTCTGTCCCTACTTCTGGGAGGAACCTGGCGATTTGACAGGAGTGCCGGAGGAATATCATGATCTGCGCACGGTCTTCAGTCGGTCCCGAGCCAACTCCCCTTCCTCCTCACCGATCGTATGATTGTAGTATTGATCTCCTTCCGGGGACCACTCTCCTCGAGGTAGACTATACTTCTGTCGGCTCCCGAACGTAAGGCTCTCGAGGATTATTTGTCTGTGTCTCTTGACGCCGGTACCATAGTGCCTTCTTCTTCTTCTCCGGCCGGGGCGGGGTTCTTTTTTGTTAAGAAGAAGGACGGTAGCCTGCGCCCTGCGTGGATTATCGAGGGCTGAATGACATAACGGTTAAGAATCGTTATCCGCTTCCCCTTATGTCATCAGCCTTCGAGATTCTGCAGGGAGCCAGGTGCTTTACTAAGTTGACCTTCGTAACGCTTACCATCTCGTGCGCATCAGAGAGGGGGACGAGTGGAAAACGGGGCTTAACACTCCGTTAGGCATTTTGAGTACCGGGTTCTGCTGTTCGGTCTCGCTAATGCGCCAGCTGTTTTTCAGGCATTAGTTAATGATGTTCTGAGAGACATGCTGAACATCTTTGTTTTTGTCTATCTTGACGATATCCTGATTTTTTCTCCGTCACTCGAGATTCATGTTCAGCACGTTCGACGTGTTCTACAGCGCCTTTAGAGAATTGTCTCTACGTAAAGGCTGAGAAGTGCTCTTTCATGTCTCCTCCGTTACTTTTCTCGGGTTCCGTTATTTCCGCTGAAGGCATTCAGATGGATTCCGCTAAGGTCCAAGCTGTCAGTGATTGGCCCGTTCCAAGGTCACGTGTCGAGTTGCAGCGTTTTTTAGGTTTCGCTAATTTCTATCGGCGTTTCATTCGTAATTTCGGTCAAGTTGCTGCCCTCTCACAGCTCTTACTTCTGTCAAGACGTGTTTTAAGTGGTCCGGTTCCGCCCAGGGAGCTTTTGATCTTCTAAAAGAACGTTTTACGTCCGCTCCTATCCTCGTTACTCCTGGACGTCACTAGACAATTCATTGTCGAGGTTGACGCTTCAGAGGTAGGCGTGGGAGCCATTCTATCCCAGCGTTTTTCCAGTCTGACGATAAGGTTCATCCTTGCGCTTATTTTTCTCATCGCCTGTCGCCATCTGAGCGCAACTATGATGTGGGTAACCGTGAACTGCTCGCCATCCGCTAGCCCTAGGCGAATGGCGACAGTGGTTGGAGGGGGCGAACACCGTTCCTTTTGTCGCTTGGACAGACCATAAGAACCTTGAGTACATCCGTTCTGCCAAACGACTTAATGCCCGCAAGCTCGTTGGGCGTTGTTTTTCGCTCGTTTCGAGTTTGTGATTTCTTACCGTCCGGGTAGCAAGAACACCAAGCCTGATGCCTTATCCCGTCTGTTTAGTTCTTCTGTGGTTTCTACTGATCCCGAGGGATTCTTCCTTATGGGCGTGTTGTCGGGTTAACAGTCTGGGGAATTGAAAGACAGGTTAGCAAGCACTCACGCACACTGCGTCGCCGCGCTTGTCCTAGTAACCTCCTTTCGCTCCTGTTTCCACTCGTCTGGCTGTTCTTCAGTGGGCTCACTCTGCCAAGTTAGCTGGTCATCCCGGTGTTCGAGGCACTCTTGCGTCTATTCGCCAGCGCTTTGGTGGCCGACTCAGGAGCGTGACACGCGCCCGCTCTGTGGCTGCTTGTCGGACTGCACGCAGACTAAGTCGGGTAACTCTCTCCTGCCGGTCGTCTCAGACCGCTCCCCATTCCTTCTCGACCATGGTCTCACATCGCCTTAGACTTCATTACCGGTCTGCCTTTGTCTGCGGGGAGGACTGTGAGAGCCGCCAATAAACGCAGGATTAAGAGTCCAAGGTATTGTTGCGGCCAGAGAGTGTGGCTTTCCACTGCAACCTTCCTCTTACGACAGCTTCTCGGTAAGTTGACTCCGCGGTTCATTGGTCCGTTCCGTGTCTCCCAGGTCGTCAATCCTGCCGCTGTGCGACTGCTTCTTCCTCGCGACATCTTCGTCGCGTCCATCCTGTCTTCCATGTCTCCTGTGTTAAGCCTTCTTCGCACCCCCGTTCGTCTTCCCTCCCCCCCCCGTCCTTGTCGAGCGCACCTATTTACAAGGTACATAAGATCATGGACATGCGTTCGGGACGGGGTCACCAATACTTAGTGGATTGGGAGGGCTACGGGTCCTGAGGAGAGGAGTTGGGTTCCGTCTCGGACGTGCTGGACCGTTCACTCATCGATGATTTCCTCCGTTGCCGCCAGGATTCTCTCGAGTGCGCCAGGAGGCGCCGGTGAGTGGGGGTACTGTCATGTTTGTCATTTATTGTCATGTCTTGTCCCTGTGCTCCCCATTCTGTTCGTTTCCTCTGCTGGTCTTGCTGGGTTCTTTCCCTCTTTCTATCCCTCTCTCTCCCTCCCTCTCTCACTCTCTCGCTTCTCTTCTCTCTATCGTTCCGTTCCTGCTCCCAGCTGTTCCTATTCCCCCTAATCATCATTTAGTCTTCCCACACCTGTTCCCGATCCTTTCCCCCTGATTGGAGTCCCTATTTATTCCTTTGTGTTCCGCTCCTGTCCTGTCGGTTCCTTGTTTAGAATTCACCGTGCTGTGATTGTGTATCGCCTGTCCTGTCGTGTTTTTGCTGTGATTGTGTATCGCCCCTGTCCTGTCGTGTTTTTTGCCTTCATCAGATGCTGCATGTGAGCAGGTGTCTCTGTCAACTACGGCCTGCTTACCCGAAGCGACCTGCAGTCTGTGGCCGCCTCCTGTTATTCCCCTCTACAGACTAGAGGATTTCTGTTATTCCCTGTTTGGACTTGAATAAACTCTGTTTCTGTTAAGTCGCTTTTGGGTCCTCTTTCACCTGCATGACAAAGTGTCGTTGAACGAGGTACGGTAGTACGTGTCTTTGAACGGGGTATGGTAGTAGGTGCCAGGAACACCGGTTTGTGTCAAGAACTGCAACGCTGCTGTGTTTTTCACCCTCAATAGTTTCCTGTCTGTATCAAGAATGTTCCACCACCCAAAGGACATCCAGACAACTTGACACAACTGTGGGAAAGCGTTGAGTCGACATGGACCAGCATCCCTGTGGAACGCTTTCAACACCTTGAGAGTCCATTGCCCGACGAAATGAGACTGTTATTGAAGACAAAAGGGGGAGGGGTGCAATTCAATGTTAGGAAGGTGTTCTTAATGTTTTGTTAGCTCAGTGTATTATACACATTTAAAACCAGAACGGGTCACTCTTCCTCCGTCTGGATTCAGTCCATGATGACTCTAAAGTTCATTGCTGGTTTGTTCTGGTCA
>NW_025756947.1:0-6023 GCF_021184085.1 Oncorhynchus gorbuscha
ACTAAATCAACTAGAACCAACGCTGTATCATTCACAGGGTTTGGGCTCTGGGGAGCTAGACTAAATCAACTAGAACCAACACTGTATCATTCGCAGGGTTTGGGCTCTGGGGAGCTGAGACTAAATCAGCTAGAACCAACACTGCTTATCATTCACAGGGTTTGGGCTCTGGGGGCTAGACTAAATCAACTAGAACCAACGCTGTATCATTCACAGGGTTTGGGCTCTGGGAGCTAGGACTAAATCAACTAGAACCAACACTGTATCATTCACAGGGTTTGGGCTCTGGGGAGCTAGACTAAATCAACTAGAACCAACGCTGTATCATTCACAGGGTTTGGGCTCTGGGAGCTAGGGCTAAATCAACTAGAACCAACGCTGTATCATTCACAGGGTTTGGGCTCTGGGGAGCTAGACTAAATCAACTAGAACCAACACTGTATCATTCACAGGGTTTGGGCTCTGGGGAGCTAGACTAAATCAACTAGAACCAACACTGTATCATTCACAGGGTTTGGGCTCTGGGGAGCTAGACTAAATCAACTAGAACCAACGCTGTATCATTCACAGGGTTTGGGCTCTGGGGAGCTAGACTAAATCAACTAGAACCAACGCTGTATCATTCACAGGGTTGGGCTCTGGGGAGCTAGACTAAATCAACTAGAACCAACGCTGTATCATTCACAGGGTTTGGGCTCTGGGGGAGCTAGACTAAATCAACTAGAACCAACGCTGTATCATTCACAGGGTTTGGGCTCTGGGAGCTAGACTAAATCAACTAGAACCAACGCTGTATCATTCATTAGGGTTTGGGCTCTGGGGAACTAGACTAAATCAACTAGAACCAACGCTGTATCATTCACAGGGTTTGGGCTCTGGGAGCTAGACTAAATCAACTAGAACCAACGCTGTATCATTCACAGGGTTTGGGCTCTGGGGAGCTAGACTAAATCAACTAGAACCAACGCTGTATCATTCACAGGGTTTGGGCTCTGGGGAGCTAGACTAAATCAACTAGAACCAACGCTGTATCATTCAGGTTTGGGCTCTGGGGAGCTAGACTAAATCAACTAGAACCAACCAGCCCATCATTCTGGGGTTTGGGCATTCACAGGAGGGTTTGGGCTCTGGGGAGCTAGACTAAATCAACTAGAACCAACGCTGTATCATTCACAGGGTTTGGGCTCTGGGGAGCTAGACTAAATCAACTAGAACCAACGCTGTATCATTCACAGGGTTTTTGGGCTCTGGGGAGCTAGACTAAATCAACTAGAACCAACGCTGTATCATTCACAGGGTTTGGGCTCTGGGGAGCTAGACTAAATCAACTAGAACCAACGCTGTATCATTCACAGGGTTTGGGCTCTGGGGAGCTAGACTAAATCAACTAGAACCAACGCTGTATCATTCACAGGGTTTGGGCTCTGGGAGCTAGACTAAATCAACTAGAACCAACGCTGTATCATTCACAGGGACTAAATCAACTAGAACCAACGCTGCTGGGTTTCTGGGGAGCTAGACTAAATCAACTAGAACCAACGCTGTATCATTCACAGGGTTTGGGCTCTGGGGAGCTAGACTAAATCAACTAGAACCAACGCTGTATCATTCACAGGGTTTGGGCTCTGGGAGCTAGACTAAATCAACTAGAACCAACGCTGTATCATTCACAGGGTTTTGGGCTCAAGCTAGACTAAATCAACTAGAACCAACGCTGTATCATTCACAGGGTTTGGGCTCTGGGGAGCTAGACTAAATCAACTAGAACCAACGCTGTATCATTCACAGGGTTTGGGCTCTGGGGAGCTAGACTAAATCAACTAGAACCAACGCTGTATCATTCAGGGTTTGGGCTCTGGGGAGCTAGACTAAATCAACTAGAACCAACGCTGTATCATTCACAGGGTTTGGGCTCTGGGGAGCTAGACTAAATCAACTAGAACCAACGCTGTATCATTCAGGGTTTGGGCTCTGGGGGGTTTAGGGTATCATTCACAGGGTTTGGGGAGCTAGACTAAATCAACTAGACTCATTCAATCAACTAAAGAACCAACGCTGTATCATTCACAGGGTTTGGGCTCTGGGGAGCTAGACTAAATCAACTAGAACCAACGCTGTATCATTCACAGGGTTTGGGCTCTGGGGAGCTAGACTAAATCAACTAGAACCAACGCTGTATCATTCACAGGGTTTGGGCTCTGGGGAGCTAGACTAAATCAACTAGAACCAACGCTGTATCATTCACAGGGTTTGGGCTCTGGGGAGCTAGACTAAATCAACTAGAACCAACGCTGTATCATTCACAGGGTTTGGGCTCTGGGGAGCTAGACTAAATCAACTAGAACCAACGCTGTATCATTCACAGGGTTTGGGCTCTGGGGAGCTAGACTAAATCAACTAGAACCAACGCTGTATCATTCACAGGGTTTGGGCTCTGGGGAGCTAGACTAAATCAACTAGAACCAACGCTGTATCATTCACAGGGTTTGGGCTCTGGGGAGCTAGACTAAATCAACTAGAACCAACGCTGTATCATTCACAGGGTTTGGGCTCTGGGGAGCTAGACTAAATGTAGAACCAACGCTGTATCATTCACAGGGTTTGGGCTCTGGGAGCTAGACTAAATCAACTAGAACCAACGCTGTATCATTCACAGGGTTTGGCTAGCTAAATCTGGGGAGCTAGACTAAATCAACTAGAACCAACGCTGTATCATTCACAGGGTTTGGGCTCTGGGGAGCTAGACTAAATCAACTAGAACCAACGCTGTATCATTCACAGGGTTTGGGCTCTGGGAGCTAGACTAAATCAACTAGAACCAACGCTGTATCATTCACAGGGTTTGGGCTCTAGAGCTGACTAAATCAACTAGAACCAATCATTCACAGGGTTTGGGCTCTGGGGAGCTAGACTAAATCAACTAGAACCAACGCTGTATCATTCACAGGGTTTGGGCTCTGGGAGCTAGACTAAATCAACTAGAACCAACGCTGTATCATTCACAGGGTTTGGGCTCTGGGGAGCTAGACTAAATCAACTAGAACCAACGCTGTATCATTCACAGGGTTTGGGCTCTGGGGGAGCTAGACTAAATCAACTAGAACCAACGCTGTATCATTCACAGGGTTTGGGCTCTGGGGAGCTAGACTAAATCAACTAGAACCAACGCTGTATCATTCACAGGGTTTGGGCTCTGGGGAGCTCAAGACTAAATCAACTAGAACCAACGCTGTATCATTCACAGGGTTTGGGCTCTGGGGAGCTAGACTAAATCAACTAGAACCAACGCTGTATCATTCACAGGGTTTGGGCTCTGGGAGCTAGACTAAATCAACTAGAACCAACGCTGTATCATTCACAGGGTTTGGGCTCTGGGGAGCTAGACTAAATCAACTAGAACCAACGCTGTATCATTCACAGGGTTTGGGCTCTGGGGAGCTAGACTAAATCAACTAGAACCAACGCTGTATCATTCACAGGGTTTGGGCTCTGGGGAGCTAGACTAAATCAACTAGAACCAACGCTGTATCATTCACAGGGTTTGGGCTCTGGGAGCTAGACTAAATCAACTAGAACCATTCACAGGGTTTGGGCTGTATCATTCACAGGGTTTGGGCTCTGGGGAGCTAGACTAAATCAACTAGAACCAACGCTGTATCATTCACAGGGTTTGGGCTCTGGGAGCTAGACTAAATCAACTAGAACCAACGCTGTATCATTCACAGGGTTTGGGCTCTGGGGAGCTAGACTAAATCAACTAGAACCAACGCTGTATCATTCACAGGGTTTGGGCTCTGGGGAGCTAGACTAAATCAACTAGAACCAACGCTGTATCATTCACAGGGTTTGGGCTCTGGGGAGCTAGACTAAATCAACTAGAACCAACGCTAGAGACTAAATCAACTATCATTCACAGGGTTTGGGCTCTGGGGAGCTAGACTAAATCAACTAGAACCAACGCTGTATCATTCACAGGGTTTGGGCTCTGGGGAGCTAGACTAAATCAACTAGAACCAACGCTGTATCATTCACAGGGTTTGGGGCTCTGGGGAGCTAGACTAAATCAACTAGAACCAACGCTGTATCATTCACAGGGTTTGGGCTCTGGGGCTAGACTAAATCAACTAGAACCAACGCTGTATCATTCACAGGGTTTGGGCTCTGGGAGCTAGACTAAATCAACTAGAACCAACGCTGTATCATTCACAGGGTTTGGGCTCTGGGGAGCTAGACTAAATCAACTAGAACCAACGCTGTATCATTCACAGGGTTTGGGCTCTGGGAGCTAGACTAAATCAACTAGAACCAACGCTGTATCATTCACAGGGTTTGGGCTCTGGGGAGCTAGACTAAATCCCAACTAGAACCAACGCTAGTATCATTCACAGGGTTTGGGCTCTGGGGAGCTAGACTAAATCAACTAGAACCAACGCTGTATCATTCACAGGGTTTGGGCTCTGGGGAGCTAGACTAAATCAACTAGAACCAACGCTGTATCATTCACAGGGTTTGGGCTCTGGGGAGCTAGACTAAATCAACTAGAACCAACGCTGTATCATTCACAGGGTTTGGGCTCTGGGGAGCTAGACTAAATCAACTAGAACCAACGCTGTATCATTCACAGGGTTTGGGCTCTGGGAGCTAGACTAAATCAACTAGAACCAACGCTGTATCATTCACAGGGTTTGGGCTCTGGGGAGCTAGACTAAATCAACTAGAACCAACGCTGTATCATTCACAGCAGACTAAATCAACTAGGTCAGGGTTTGGGCTCTGGGGAGCTAGACTAAATCAACTAGAACCAACGCTGTATCATTCACAGGGTTTGGGCTCTGGGGAGCTAGACTAAATCAACTAGAACCAACGCTGTATCATTCACAGGGTTTGGGCTCTGGGGAGCTAGACTAAATCAACTAGAACCAACGCTGTATCATTCACAGGGTTTGGGCTCTGGGGGAGCTAGACTAAATCAACTAGAACCAACGCTGTATCATTCACAGGGTTTGGGCTCTGGGGAGCTAGACTAAATCAACTAGAACCAACGCTGTATCATTCACAGGGTTTGGGCTCTGGGAGCTAGACTAAATCAACTAGAACCAACGCTGTATCATTCACAGGGTTTGGGCCTGGGGAGCTAGACTAAATCAACTAGAACCAACGCTGTATCATTCACAGGGGTTTGGGCTCTGGGGAGCTAGACTAAATCAACAACGCCTGCATCATTAGAACCAACGCTGTATCATTCACAGGGTTTGGGCTCTGGGGAGCTAGACTAAATCAACTAGAACCAACGCTGTATCATTCACAGGGTTTGGGCTCTGGGAGCTAGACTAAATCAACTAGAACCAACGCTGTATCATTCACAGGGTTTGGGCTCTGGGGAGCTAGACTAAATCAACTAGAACCAACGCTGTATCATTCACAGGGTTTGGGCTCTGGGGAGCTAGACTAAATCAACTAGAACCAACGCTGTATCATTCACAGGGTTTGGGCTCTGGGGAGCTAGACTAAATCAACTAGAACCAACGCTGTATCATTCACAGGGTTTGGGCTCTGGGAGCTAGACTAAATCAACTAGAACCAACGCTGTATCATTCACAGGGTTTGGGCTCTGGGGAGCTAGACTAAATCAACTAGAACCAACGCTGTATCATTCACAGGGTTTGGGCTCGGGGAGCTAGGATTAAATCAACTAGAACCAACGCTGTATCATTCACAGGGTTTGGGCCCTCAGGAGCTAGACTAAATCAACTAGAACCAACGCTGTATCATTCACAGGGTTTGGGCTCTGGGGAGCTAGACTAAATCAACTAGAACCAACGCTGTATCATTCACGGGTTTGGGCTCTGGGAGCTAGACTAAATCAACTAGAACCAACGCTGTACTCATTCACAGGGTTTGGGCTCTGGGGAGCTGGGACTAAATCAACTAGAACCAACGCTGTATCATTCACAGGGTTTGGGCTCTGGGAGCTAGACTAAATCAACTAGAGCCAGCGCTGGTCATTCACAGTTTGGCCTGGG
>NW_025756948.1:0-6023 GCF_021184085.1 Oncorhynchus gorbuscha
TAGATTCATCAGTGGCGTGACTACATCATCACGGAACCCTGTGCTAGATTCATCAGTGGCGTGACTACATCATCACGGAACCCTGTGCTAGATTCATCAGTACGCGCGACTACATCTTCACGGAACCCTGTGCTAGATTCATCAGTGGCGTGACCTACATCATCACACGGAACCCTGTGCTAGATTCATCGGTGGCGTGACTACATCATCACGGAACCCTGTGCTAGATTCATCAGTGGCGTGACTACATCATCACGGAACCCTGTGCTAGATTCATCAGTGGCGTGACTACATCATCACGGAACCCTGTGCTAGATTCATCAGTGGCGTGACTACATCATCACGGAACCCTGTGCTAGATTCATCAGTGGCGTGACTACATCATCACGGAACCCTGTGCTAGATTCATCAGTGGCGTGACTACATCATCACGGAACCCTGTGCTAGATTCATCAGTGGCGTGACTACATCATCACGGAACCCTGTGCTAGATTCATCAGTGGCGTGACTACATCATCACGGAACCCTGTGCTAGATTCATCAGTGCCGTGACTACATCATCACGGAACCCTGTGCTAGATTCATCAGTGGCGTGACTACATCATCACGGAACCCTGTGCTAGATTCATCAGTGGCGTGACTACATCATCACGGAACCCTGTGCTAGATTCATCAGTGGCGTGACTACATCATCACGGAACCCTGTGCTAGATTCATCAGTGGCGTGACTACATCTTCACGGAACCCTGTGCTAGATTCATCAGTGGCGTGACTACATCATCCACGGAACCTGTGCTAGATTCATCAGTGGCGTGACTACATCATCACGGAACCCTGTGCTAGATTCATCAGTGGCGTGACTACATCATCACGGAACCCTGTGCTAGATTCATCAGTGGCGTGACTACATCATCACGGAACCCTGTGCTAGATTCATCAGTGGCGTGACTACATCATCACGGAACCCTGTGCTAGATTCATCGGTGGCGTGACTACATCATCACGGAACCCTGTGCTAGATTCATCAGTGGCGTGACTACATCATCACGGAACCCTGTGCTAGATTCATCAGTGGCGTGACTACATCATCACGGAACCCTGTGCTAGATTCATCAGTGGCGTGACTACATCATCACGGAACCCTGTGCTAGATTCATCAGTGGCGTGACTACATCATCACGGAACCCTGTGCTAGATTCATCAGTGGCGTGACTACATCATCACGGAACCCTGTGCTAGATTCATCAGTGGCGTGACTACATCATCACGGAACCCTGTGCTAGATTCATCAGTGGCGTGACTACATCATCACGGAACCCTGTGCTAGATTCATCAGTGGCGTGACTACATCATCACGGAACCCTGTGCTAGATTCATCAGTGGCGTGACTACATCATCACGGAACCCTGTGCTAGATTCATCAGTGGCGTGACTACATCATCACGGAACCCTGTGCTAGATTCATCAGTGGCGTGACTACATCATCACGGAACCCTGTGCTAGATTCATCAGTGCCGTGACTACATCATCACGGAACCCTGTGCTAGATTCATCAGTGGCGTGACTACATCATCACGGAACCCTGTGCTAGATTCATCAGTGGCGTGACTACATCATCACGGAACCCTGTGCTAGATTCATCAGTGGCGTGACTACATCATCACGGAACCCTGTGCTAGATTCATCAGTGGCGTGACTACATCATCACGGAACCCTGTGCTAGATTCATCAGTGGCGTGACTACATCATCACGGAACCCTGTGCTAGATTCATCAGTGGCGTGACTACATCATCACGGAACCCTGTGCTAGATTCATCAGTGGCGTGACTACATCATCACGGAACCCTGTGCTAGATTCATCAGTGGCGTGACTACATCATCACGGAACCCTGTGCTAGATTCATCAGTGGCGTGACTACATCATCACGGAACCCTGTGCTAGATTCATCAGTGGCGTGACTACATCATCACGGAACCCTGTGCTAGATTCATCGGTGGCGTGACTACATCATCACGGAACCCTGTGCTAGATTCATCAGTGCCGTGACTACATCATCACGGAACCCTGTGCTAGATTCATCAGTGGCGTGACTACATCATCACGGAACCCTGTGCTAGATTCATCAGTGGCGTGACTACATCATCACGGAACCCTGTGCTAGATTCATCAGTGGCGTGACTACATCATCACGGAACCCTGTGCTAGATTCATCAGTGGCGTGACTACATCTTCACGGAACCCTGTGCTAGATTCATCAGTGGCGTGACTACATCATCACGGAACACTGTCTAGATTCATCGGTGGCGTGACTACATCATCACGGAACCCTGTGCTAGATTCATCGGTGGCGTGACTACATCATCACGGAACCCTGTGCTAGATTCATCAGTGGCGTGACTACATCATCACGGAACCCTGTGCTTGATTCATCAGTGCCGTGACTACATCATCACGGAACCCTGTGCTAGATTCATCGGTGGCGTGACTACATCATCACGGAACCCTGTGCTAGATTCATCAGTGGCGTGACTACATCATCACGGAACCCTGTGCTAGATTCATCAGTGGCGTGACTACATCATCACGGAACCCTGTGCTAGATTCATCGGTGGCGTGACTACATCTTCACGGAAACCTGTGCTAGATTCATCAGTGGCGTGACTACATCATCACGGAACACTGCTAGATTCATCAGTGGCGTGACTACATCATCACGGAACCCTGTGCTAGATTCATCAGTGGCGTGACTACATCATCACGGAACCCTGTGCTAGATTCATCAGTGGCGTGACTACATCATCACGGAACCCTGTGCTAGATTCATCAGTGGCGTGACTACATCATCACGGAACCCTGTGCTAGATTCATCAGTGGCGTGACTACATCATCACGGAACCCTGTGCTAGATTCATCAGTGGCGTGACTACATCATCACGGAACCCTGTGCTAGATTCATCAGTGGCGTGACTACATCTTCACGGAACCCTGTGCTAGATTCATCAGTGCCATGACTACATCATCACGGAACCCTGTGCTAGATTCATCAGTGGCGTGACTACATCATCACGGAACCCTGTGCTAGATTCATCAGTGGCGTGACTACATCATCACGGAACCCTGTGCTAGATTCATCAGTGGCGTGACTACATCATCACGGAACCCTGTGCTAGATTCATCAGTGGCGTGACTACATCATCACGGAACCCTGTGCTAGATTCATCAGTGGCGTGACTACATCATCACGGAACCCTGTGCTAGATTCATCAGTGGCGTGACTACATCATCACGGAACCCTGTGCTAGATTCATCAGTGGCGTGACTACATCATCACGGAACCCTGTGCTTAGATTCATCAGTGCCGTGACTACATCATCACGGAACCCTGTGCTAGATTCATCAGTGGCGTGACTACATCATCACGGGACCCTGTGCTAGATTCATCGGTGGCGTGACTACATCATCACGGAACCCTGTGCTAGATTCATCAGTGGCGTGACTACATCATCACGGAACCCTGTGCTAGATTCATCAGTGGCGTGACTACATCATCACGGAACCCTGTGCTAGATTCATCAGTGGCGTGACTACATCATCACGGAACCCTGTGCTAGATTCATCAGTGCCGTGACTACATCATCACGGAACCCTGTGCTAGATTCATCAGTGGCGTGACTACATCATCACGGAACCCTGTGCTAGATTCATCAGTGGCGTGACTACATCATCACGGAACCCTGTGCTAGATTCATCAGTGGTGTGACTACATCATCACGGAACCCTGTGCTAGATTCATCAGTGCCGTGACTACATCATCACGGAACCCTGTGCTAGATTCATCAGTGGCGTGACTACATCATCACGGAACCCTGTGCTAGATTCATCAGTGGCGTGACTACATCATCACAGAACCCTGTGCTAGATTCATCAGTGGCGTGACTACATCATCACGGAACCCTGTGCTAGATTCATCAGTGGCGTGACTACATCATCACGGAACCCTGTGCTAGATTCATCAGTGGCGTGACTACATCATCACGGAACCCTGTGCTAGATTCATCAGTGCCGTGACTACATCATCACGGAACCCTGTGCTAGATTCATCAGTGGCGTGACTACATCATCACGGGACCCTGTGCTAGATTCATCGGTGGCGTGACTACATCATCACGGAACCCTGTGCTAGATTCATCAGTGGTGTGACTACATCATCACGGAACCCTGTGCTAGATTCATCAGTGGCGTGACTACATCATCACGGAACCCTGTGCTAGATTCATCAGTGGCGTGACTACATCATCACGGAACCCTGTGCTATGATTCATCAGTGGCGTGACTACATCATCACGGAACCCTGTGCTAGATTCATCAGTGGCGTGACTACATCATCACGGAACCCTGTGCTAGATTCATCGGTGGCGTGACTACATCATCACGGAACCCTGTGCTAGATTCATCAGTGGCGTGACTACATCATCACGGAACCCTGTGCTAGATTCATCAGTGCCGTGACTACATCATCACGGAACCCTGTGCTAGATTCATCAGTGGCGTGACTACATCATCACGGAACCCTGTGCTAGATTCATCAGTGGCGTGACTACATCATCACGGAACCCTGTGCTAGATTCATCAGTGGCGTGACTACATCATCACGGAACCCTGTGCTAGATTCATCAGTGGCGTGACTACATCATCACAGAACCCTGTGCTAGATTCATCAGTGGCGTGACTACATCATCATGGAACCCTGTGCTAGATTCATCAGTGGCGTGACTACATCATCACGGAACCCTGTGCTAGATTCATCAGTGGCGTGACTACATCATCACGGAACCCTGTGCTAGATTCATCAGTGGCGTGACTACATCATCACGGAACCCTGTGCTAGATTCATCAGTGGCGTGACTACATCATCACGGAACCCTGTGCTAGATTCATCAGTGGCGTGACTACATCTTCACGGAACCCTGTGCTAGATTCATCGGTGGCGTGACTACATCATCACGGAACCCTGTGCTAGATTCATCAGTGCCGTGACTACATCATCACGGAACCCTGTGCTAGATTCATCAGTGGCGTGACTACATCATCACGGAACCCTGTGCTAGATTCATCAGTGGCGTGACTACATCATCACGGAACCCTGTGCTAGATTCATCAGTGGCGTGACTACATCATCACGGAACCCTGTGCTAGATTCATCGGTGGCGTGACTACATCTTCACGGACACCTGTGCTAGATTCATCAGTGGCGTGACTACATCATCACGGAACACTGCTAGATTCATCGGTGGCGTGACTACATCATCACGGAACCCTGTGCTAGATTCATCGGTGGCGTGACTACATCATCACGGAACCCTGTGCTATATTCATCAGTGGCGTGACTACATCATCACGGAACCCTGTGCTTGATTCATCAGTGCCGTGACTACATCATCACGGAACCCTGTGCTAGATTCATCGGTGGCGTGACTACATCATCACGGAACCCTGTGCTAGATTCATCAGTGGCATGACTACATCATCACGGAACCCTGTGCTAGATTCATCAGTGGCGTGACTACATCATCACGGAACCCTGTGCTAGATTCATCGGTGGCGTGACTACATCTTCACGGAAACCTGTGCTAGATTCATCAGTGGCTTGACTACATCATCACGGAACACTGCTAGATTCATCAGTGGCGTGACTACATCATCACGGAACACTGCTAGATTCATCGGTGGCGTGACTACATCATCACGGAACCCTGTGCTAGATTCATCAGTGCCGTGACTACATCATCACGGAACCCTGTGCTAGATTCATCAGTGGCGTGACTACATCATCACGGAACCCTGTGCTAGATTCATCAGTGGCGTGACTACATCATCACGGAACCCTGTGCTAGATTCATCGGTGGCGTGACTACATCTTCACGGACACCTGTGCTAGATTCATCAGTGGCTTGACTACATCATCACCGGAACACTGCTAGATTCATCGGTGGCGTGACTACATCATCACGGAACCCTGTG
>NW_025756949.1:0-6022 GCF_021184085.1 Oncorhynchus gorbuscha
CAGCATTACCTGCCTAAACCATAACCAATGGTGGAGGATCGTCCAGTGTCATCACAATGTTGGAGTCCCAAATGGAACCCTTTCCCCTATATAGTGCACTACTATTGACCAGATCCCTATGGAACCCTTTCCCCTATATAGTGCACTACTATTGACCAGAGCCCTATGGAACCCTTTCCCCTATATAATGCACTACTATTGACCAGAGCCCTATGGAACCCTTTCCCTATATAGTGCACTACTATTGACCAGAGCCCTATGGAACCCTTTCCCCTATATAGTGCACTACTATTGACCAGAGCCCTATGGAACCCTTTCCCTATATAGTGCACTACTATTGACCAGAGCCCTATGGAACCCTTTCCCCTATATAGTGCACTACTATTGACCAGAGCCCTATGGAACCCTTTCTCCTATATAGTGCACTACTATTGACCAGAGCCCTATGGAACCCTTTCCCCTATATAGTGCACTACTATTGACCAGAGCCCTATGGAACCCTTTCCCTATATAGTGCACTACTGTGGTCCTTCTGTAGCTCAGTTGGTAGAGCATGGCGCTTGTAACGCCAGGGTAGTGGGTTCGATCCCCGGGACCACCCATACGTAGAATGTATGCACACATGACTGTAAGTCGCTTTGGATAAAAGCGTCTGCTAAATGGCATATATTTATTATATTATTATATATTTATTGACCAGAGCCCTATGCAACCCTTTCCCCTATATAGTGCACTACTATTGACCAGAGCCCTATGGAACCCTTTCCCTATATAGTGCACTACTATTGACCAGAGCCCTATGCAACCCTTTCCCCTATATAGTGCACTACTATTGACCAGAGCCCTATGGAACCCTTTCCCCTATATAGTATATCAAAAGTAGTGCACTATTAAGAGAATAGGGCACCACTAAGAACGTAACCAATGAGTGATTCTATCATAAGGACTGAGTCCCCGGGACGACATAAAGAAGACATCCTAGGTCAGTACACGCTAACGACACATTGGGTACGCGACCGTGGGTCAACACAACCATACATTCCTATGTGAGTTTAGCCACACGGTTTATTTTTGATCAACAGTATACAGGACAATGACCATTCAGGGTATATGAAGTCAACTCTGTCACACTGTCCTAATAGCAAACAGGGCTCCGTTCCCTACCACGTTACTATGGTAACCCTGGGACTACCGTAAAGGCACATTCAAGTATTTTGGGGAGTTTAAAAGCAACAGAGTAAAATATACAAACACATCATATTGTCACCTTGCTTTCTTTGAACAGCATTCATTTCCTTAACCTTGGACTGGCACACACACACACACACACACACACACACACACACACACACACACACACACACACACACACACACACACACACACACAGTCCATGCTGCAACACAGAGACCAAGGCTCCTGTTATACATCACTTCTCCTTACTGTCTGCTGGGCATCAACCATCCAGCCAGTCAGTCAGTCAGTCAATCAGCCAGCCAGTCAGCCATCCAGTCAGTCAGCCAGTCAGCCATCCAGCCAGTCAGCCAGTCAGCCATTCAGCCAGTCAGTCAGCCATTCAGCCAGTCAGTCAGCCATTCAGCCAGTCAGTCAGTCAGCCAACCAGTCAGCCAGCCAGTCAGCCAGTCAGTCAGCCATCCAGCCAGTCAGTCAGCCAGCCAGCCAGTCAGTCATCCAGCCAGCCAGTCAGTCAATCTTCCAGTCAGCCAGTCAGTCAATCTTCCAGCCAGCCAGTCAGTCAATCTTCCAGTCAGCCAGTCAGTCAGCCAGCCAGCCAGTCAGCCAATCAGTCAGTCAGTCAGCCAGCATCAGATGAATAATACTACAACTAAATAAAATAAACTCAGGTTAGCAAAACTTGTCATATCAGATATAACCTCATAAGCAGACTTTGCACAAGCTAGCTGAGAAGTCCACCAGGAGAGACATCCTGGATGAGCTGCCAGTAGAACGTAACCCAGTGGGTTGGTGGGTAGAGACCAGACTAACGGACCAGGGGGAACCTGCTGTATGGACCCAGTACACAACAACGTGGGTTGGTGGATAGAGACCAGACTAACGGACCAGGGGGAACCTGCTGTATGGACCCAGTACACAACAACGTGGGTTGGTGGGTAGAGACCAGACTAACAGGGGAACCTGCTGTATGGACCCAGTACACAACAACGTGGGTTGGTAGGTAGAGACCAGACTAACGGACCAGGGGGAACCTGCTGTATGGACCCAGTACACAACAACGTGGGTTGGTAGGTAGAGACCAGACTAACAGGGGGAACCTGCTGTATGGACCCAGTACACAACAACGTGGGTTGGTAGGTAGAGACCAGACTAACAGGGAGAACCTGCTGTATGGACCCAGTACACAACAACGTGGGTTGGTAGGTAGAGACCAGACTAACAGGGGAACCTGCTGTATGGACCCAGTACACAACAACGTGGGTTGGTAGGTAGAGACCAGACTAACAGGGGGAACCTGCTGTATGGACCCAGTACACAACAACGTGGGTTGGTAGGTAGAGACCAGACTAACAGGGGGAACCTGCTGTATGGACCCAGTACACAACAACGTGGGTTGGTAGGTAGAGACCAGACTAACGGACCAGGGGGAACCTGCTGTATGGACCCAGTACACAACAACGTGGGTTGGTGGGTAGAGACCAGACTAACGGACCAGGGGGAACCTGCCCGGTCCGGGCCCTGCTGACACAAGAACCGTGTCTGGTCAGGAACACATGTCAAAGCACCATCAGCATTATGAAGAACAAAGCATGTTGTTTTGGTTAGAGAACAGTTCCACTGTTGACCTCTGACCTCTATGTTCCCGTTGCACTGTGTGCTCTATGAGAGGATCCCCCCCCAAAAAGAGGTGACACCCAGCCTTTGAAGTGCTTCTTGTCAAATACGTACATCAACCATATCAATGAAACAATCTGACCTTTTAAAATGAAATAAAAAGAATGAACGGAAGAAAAAGTTTTTAAAAAGGTCAAGATGTTTGTTGTTTCGTACTGAGCCTTTTGCACATGATGTCTGTTGCCGCTGCATAGGGGGGGGGGGTTTCAGACAGTACATTCATCAGGTGCTGCCAACTGGAGCACCAACAGCCTGAGACCAAGATGTTACCACCAAGAACTTTAAACAGGAACCAAAATATACACCGGGACGGTTTGATCTAGTGACCTTTCCACCAGGGTTGAGTTCAACACCATTTCAATACCATTTCAATTCAGAAAGTAAAACTACATTCAAAATGTTAAATCATTAAATAAAAAAATCTTGAAGAGAATTGAAATGTGGAATTTCAGTGTACTTCCTGAATTGACAGGAATCAAAAATGGAATTGACCCCAATCTTGGTTTTGACCTGTAGAAATAAATACACAAACAGACCATGAGAATGTATCTTACAGAGAGAGAGAGAGAGAGAGGGCACCGTGTCCCAGGTACTGGTGCAAAAAAAGACAGAGAGGGAGGGGTATCACTGGGAGAAGAGCCAAACCACCACTAGCCCCAGGGCCACGGCAGCTCTGACAGAGGGAGGGAAATCACTGGGAGAAGAGCCAAACTACCACTAGCCCCAGGGCCACGGCAGCTCTGACAGAGGGAGGGAAATCACTGGGAGAAGAGCCAAACCACCACTAGCCCCAGGGCCACGGCAGCTCCAGCCCCCATGTTGAGCAGGACAGGCCTCCAGTACAGCCAGCGTTCTCTCTGCCTCTCTGTGTTCGTCAGTCTCTGTTTCATCAGGTGAAGCTTCTGGGCCGTGCAGGCGATACGCTCCTCCCTGTGTCTCTTCCTCAGACTGGAAGAAGATAATAGGATGAGGGTTTCATTACATGGTTAGAGAAGTCTGGAAGGGTCCTAATTGAATGCCATCTATACATGTGAGTCTGGGGAGTCCTAATTGAATGCCATCTATACATGTGAGTCTGGGGGGTCCTAATTGAATGCCATCTATACATGTGAGTCTGGGGGGGGTCCTAATTGAATGCCATCTATACATGTGAGTCTGGGGGGGGGTCCTAATTGAATGCCATCTATACATGTGAGTCTGGGGGGTCCTAATTGAATGCCATCTATACATGTGAGTCTGGGGGGTCCTAATTGAATGCCATCTATACATGTGAGTCTGGAGGGGGGGTCCTAATTGAATGCCATCTAAACATGTGAGTCTGGGGGTTCCTAATTGAATGCCATCTATACATGTGAGTCTGGGGGGTCCTAATTGAATGCCATCTATACATGTGAGTCTGGGGGGGTCCTAATTGAATGCCATCTATACATGTGAGTCTGTGGGGGTCCTAATTGAATGCCATCTAAACATGTGAGTCTGGGGGTTCCTAATTGAATGCCATCTATACATGTGAGTCTGGGGGGGGTCCTAATTGAATGACATCTATACATGTGAGTCTGGGGAGGGGTCCTAATTGAATGCCATCTATACATGTGAGTCTGTGGGTGTCCTAATTGAATGCCATCTAAACATGTGAGTCTGGGGGTTCCTAATTGAATGCCATCTATACATGTGAGTCTGGGGGTCCTAATTGAATGACATCTATACATGTGAGTCTGGGGGGTCCTAATTGAATGCCATCTATACATGTGAGTCTGGGGGGTCCTAATTGAATGCCATCTATACATGTGAGTCTGGGGGTCCTAATTGAATGCCATCTATACATGTGAGTCTGGGGGGTCCTAATTGAATGCCATCTAAACATGTGAGTCTGGGGGTTCCTAATTGAATGCCATCTATACATGTGAGTCTGGAGGGTCCTAATTGAATGCCATCTATACATGTGAGTCTGGGGGGTCCTAATTGAATGCCATCTATACATGTGAGTCTGGGGGTCCTAATTGAATGCCATCTATACATGTGAGTCTGGGGGGGTCCTAATTGAATGCCATCTATACATGTGAGTCTGGGGGTCCTAATTGAATGCCATCTATACATGTGAGTCTGGAAGGGTCCTAATTGAATGCCATCTATACATGTGAGTCTGGGGGGTCCTAATTGAATGCCATCTATACATGTGAGTCTGGGGGTCCTAATTGAATGCCATCTATACATGTGAGTCTGGGGGGTCCTAATTGAATGCCATCTATACATGTGAGTCTGGGGGTTCTAATTGAATGCCATCTATACATGTGAGTCTGGAAGGGTCCTAATTGAATGCCATCTATACATGTGAGTCTGGGGGTTCTAATTGAATGCCATCTATACATATGAGTCTGGGGGTCCTAATTGAATGCCATCTATACATGTGAGTCTGGGGGGTCCTAATTGAATGCCATCTATACATGTGAGTCTGGGGGGGTTCCTAATTGAATGCCATCTATACATGTGAGTCTGGGGGGTCCTAATTGATTGCCATCTCAACATGCGAGTCTGGGGGGGGTCCTAATTGATTGCCATCTATACATGCGAGTCTGGAAGGGTCTAAACAGTCTGCCCAGCACTGAAGGCCCACAGCCAGCTTCAGTAGGAGGAGGTAAGCAGACAATAGAGAGAAGCAGTAGAGGGAATACACCTGGAGGTGTACTGACCTTGGCACCTCCGCCAGGTCCTTCTCTGAGCTGTCTGGATCCATCCCGTCTCCTGATGTCCGGTCCTCTCTGGACAACGCCACAGGCTCAGGCTCCACACTGGGCAGTGGCTGGCCGTTGGGCTTTTCTGAGGGCCGACTGGGGGACGGGGGGCGTCTAAAGGCCGTGGTGGGGGTAGAGGGGGCGCGGGTGTCTAAAGGTCGTGGGTGGGGGTAGAGGGGAGGCGGGGGTGTCTAAAGGCGGTGGTGGGGTGGGGGTGTCTAAAGGCTGTGGTGGGGGTAGAGGGGAGGCGGGGGTGTCTAAAGGCTGTGGTGGGGTGGGGGTGTCTAAAGGTCGTGGTGGGGGTAGAGGAGGGGCGGGGGTGTCAGAGAGCCACCTGGGAGGAGGGGCAGGCGGTGAATCACATACTGTCGCTCTGTCCTCTCTGGACAGCTCTCTTCTGGCTCTGTACAGACAGACAG
>NW_025756950.1:0-6022 GCF_021184085.1 Oncorhynchus gorbuscha
GAGAAGAGGTGAGAGAAGAGAGTAGAGAGACGAGAGAAGAGAGGAGGAGGAGGAGAAGAGAAGAGGAGGAGGAGAAGAGGTGGAGGAGAAGAGACTATAGCAGAGGAGACGAGGGAGGAGAAGAGGAGGAGAGGAGAAGAGACTATAACAGAGGAGAGAGGAGGAGAAGAGTGGAGGAGAGAGTTAGAGAAGGACAGGAACAGAGGAGAGAGGAGGAGAAGAGGTGGGAGAAGGAGACGATAACAGGACGAGAGAGGAAGAAAGGGAGGAGAAGAGGTAGAGGGAGAAAGAGACTATAGCGGACGAGAGGAAGAGGAAGAGAAGGCAGGAGAGAGACTAGAGGAGAAGAGAGAGGAGAAGAGACTAGAGAGAAGAGAAAGAGGAGAGGAGAAGAGGTAGAGGAGAAGAGACTATAACAGACAGAGAAGGAAGAGAGAGAGGTGAGAGGAGAAGAGACTATAACAGAGGAGAGGGAAGAGAGAGGTAGAGGAAGAGGTGGAGGAGAAAGAGACTCATAGCAGGAGAGAGGAGAGAGAAGAGGTGGAGGAGAAGAGACTATAGCAGAGGAGAGAGGAGAGAGGGGAGGTAGGGTATAAAGAGACTATAGCAGGAAGAGAGGAGGAGGAGAAGGTGGAGGAGGAAGAGAAGAGGTAGAGAGGAGGAGATCGCAGAGGAGAAGAGACTATAACAGAGGAGAGAGGAGGAGAAGAGGTGGAGGAGAAGAGACTATAGCAGAGGAGAAGGAGGAGAGGAGGAGAAGAGGTGGGAGGAGAGAAGAGACTATAGCAGAGGAGGGAGGGGAGAAGAGGTGGAGGAGAAGAGACTATAACAGAGGAGAGAGGAGGAGAAGAGGTGGAGGAGAGAGCTGGAGGAGAAGAGACTATAACAGAGGAGAGGAGGAGAAAGGAGAGGAGAAGAGACTATAGCAGAGGAGAGAGGAGGAGAAGAGGTAGGAGGGAGAAAGAGACTATAACAGAGGATGAGAGGAGGAGAAGAGAGGGCTAGGTAGGGACAGAGGAGGAAGAACTATAACAGAGGAGACAGGAGGAGAGAGACCTATGGAGGACAGAGGAGGAGAAGAGGACATATAACAGAGGGAGAGAGGGAGGAAGAGCATAATAGAGGACAGAGGAGAAGAGACTATAACAGAGGAGAGAGGAAGAGACTATAATAGAGGTGGGAGGAGAAGAGCTGGAGGAGAAGAGACTATAACAGAGGAGGCGGGAGGAGAAGAGACTATAACAGAGAGGACGGGAGGAGAAGAGACTATAACAGAGGTGAGGGGAGGAAAAGAGACTATAACAGAGGACAGAGGAGGAGAAGAGAATATAACAGAGGAGACGGGAGGAGAAGAGAATATAACAGAGGAGGACGGAGGAGAAGAGAATATAACAGAGGTGAGGGGAGGAAAAGAGACTATAACAGAGGACAGAGGAGGAGAAGAGAATATAACAGAGGAGACGGGAGGAGAAGAGAATATAACAGAGGAGAGGGGAGGAGAAGAGAATATAACAGAGGAGACGGGAGGAGAAGAGACTATAACAGAGGACAGAGGAGGAGAAGAGAATATAACAGAGGAGAGAGGAGAAGAGACTATAATAGAGGACAGAGGAGGAGAAGAGAATATAATGAGGAGAGGGAGGAGAAGAGACTATAATAGAGAGAGGGGAGGAGAAGAGACTATAACAGAGGACAGAGGAGGAGAAGTGAGTGGAGGAGAATAGGTGGAGAGGCAGAAGAAAGATAGCAAGTGGATCCAGAGAGGATTGAGGGATAGGAAAGGGAAGAGGAGGAGAAGGGAAGAGGGAGAAAGTGGAAGACTGGAGAGAAAGTGAGGGAGACGCCGACTGTAAAAAGAAGGTAAAATAGAGGACTTAGAGAGTCTTTCATATTTCCATCCATATACATCTGTCTACCATTATTCAGACTCATCTTGGATGAAGAATATCTAGGATTTCATCATGTGCACTGTAGGGTCTCTTCAACAGATGGTACATATTCCTACACTGTAGGGTAACAGATGGGTTCTCTAGGGTCAACAGATGGTAAATGTTCTACACTGTAGGGTCTCTTTAACAGATGGTAAATGTTCTACACTGTAGGGTCTCTTCAACAGATGGTACATGTTCTACACTGTAGGGTCTCTTCAACAGATGGTACATGTTCTACACTGTAGGGTCTCTTTAACAGATGGTAAATGTTCTACACTGTAGGGTCTCTTTAACAGATGGTAAATGTTCTACACTGTAGGTCTCTTTAGCAGATGGTAAATGTTCTACACTGTAGGGTCTCTTTAACAGATGGTAAATGTTCTACACTGTAGGGTCTCTTTAACAGATGGTAAATGTTCTACACTGTAGGGTCTCTTTAACAGATGGTACATGTTCTACATTGTAGGGTCTCTTTAACAGATGGTAAATGTTCTACACTGTAGGGTCTCTTTAACAGATGGTAAATGTTCTACACTGTAGGGTCTCTTTAACAGATGGTAATGATGGAATCTTTAGCATGTTCTACACTGTAGGGTCTCTTTAACAGATGGTAAATGTTCTACACTGTAGGGTCTCTTTAACAGATGGTAAATGTTCTACACTGTAGGGTCTCTTTAACAGATGGTAAATGTTCTACACTGTAGGGTCTCTTCAACAGATGGTAAAATGTTCTACACTGTAGGGTCTCTTTAACAGATGGTAAAATGTTCTACACACTGTAGGGTCTCTTTAACAGATGGTAAATGTTCTACACTGTAGGGTCTCTTTAACAGATGGTAAATGCTTTCTCACTGTAGGGTCTCTTTAACAGATGGTACATGTTCTACACTGTAGGGTCTCTTTCAGAACAGATGGTAAAATGTTCTACACTGTAGGGTCTCTTTAACAGATGGTAAATGTTCTACACTGTAGGGTCTCTTTAACAGATGGTAAATGTTCTACACTGTAGGGTCTCTTTAACAGATGGTAAATGTTCTACACTGTAGGTCTCTTCAACAGATGGTACATGTTCTACACTGAGGGTCTTTAGCAGCAAATGTTCTACACTGAGGGTCTCTTTAACAGATGGTAAATGTTCTACACTGCAGGGTCTCTTTAACAGATGGTAAATGTTCTACATTGTAGGGTCTCTTTAACAGATGGTAAATGTTCTACACTGTGGGGTCTCTTTAACAGATGGTAAATGTTCTACACTGTCTCTTTAACAGATGGGGTCTCTTTAACAGATGGTAAATGTTCTACACTGTCTCTTTAACAGATGGGGTCTCTTTAGCAGATGGTAAATGTTCTACACTGTAGGGTCTCTTTAACAGATGGGTCTCTCTTAACAGATGGTAAATGTTCTACACTGTAGGGTCTTTAACAGATGGTAAATGTTCTACACTGTAGGGTCTCTTTAACAGATGGTACATGTTCTACACTGTAGGTCTCTCTTAACAGATGGTACAGGGTCTACACTGTAGGGTCTCTTTAACAGATGGTACATGTTCTACACTGTAGGGTCTCTTTAACAGATGGTACATGTTCTACACTGTAGGGTCTCTTTAACAGATGGTAAATGTTCTACACTGTAGGGTCTCTTTAACAGATGGTACATGTTCTACACTGTAGGGTCTCTTTAACAGATGGTACATGTTCTACACTGTAGGGTCTCTTCAACAGATGGTAAATGTTCTACACTGTAGGGTCTCTTTAACAGATGGTAAATGTTCTACACTGTCTCTTTAACAGATGGGTTCTACACTTCTTAACAGATGGTAACAAACATGTTCTACACTGTAGGGTCTCTTTAACAGATGGTACATGTTCTACACTGTAGGGTCTCTTCAACAGATGGTAAATGTTCTACACTGTAGGGTCTCTTTAACAGATGGTAAATGTTCTACACTGTAGGGTCTCTTTAACAGATGGTAAATGTTCTACACTGTAGGGTCTCTTTAGCAGATGGTAAATGTTCTACACTGTAGGTCTCTTTAACAGATGGTAAATGTTCTACACTGTAGGGTCTCTTTAACAGATGGTAAATGTTCTACACTGTAGGGTCTCTTTAACAGATGGTAAATGTTCTACACTGTAGGGTCTCTTTAACAGATGGTAAATGTTCTACACTGTAACAGATGGGGTCTCTTTAACAGATGGTAAATGTTCTACACTGTAGGGTCTCTTTAACAGATGGTACATGTTCTACACTGTAGGTCTCTTTAACAGATGGTAAATGTTCTACACTGTAACAGATGGTAAATGTCTCTTTAACAGATGGTAAATGTTCTACACTGTAGGGTCTCTTTAACAGATGGGGTCTCTTTAACAGATGGTAAAATGTTCTACACTGTAGGGTCTCTTTAACAGATGGTAAATGTTCTACACTGTAGGGTCTCTTTAACAGATGGTAAATGTTCTACACTGTAGGGTCTCTTTAACAGATGGTAAATGTTCTACACTGTAGGGTCTCTTTAGCAACAGATGGTAAATGTTCTACACTGTAGGGTCTCTTTAACAGATGGTAAATGTTCTACACTGTAGGTCTCTTTAACAGATGGTAAATGTTCTACACTGTAGGGTCTCTTTAACAGATGGTAAATGTTCTACACTGTAGGGTCTCTTTAACAGATGGTAAATGTTCTACACTGTAGGGTCTCTTTAACAGATGGTAAATGTTCTACACTGTAGGGTCTCTTTAACAGATGGTAAATGTTCTACACTGTAGGGTCTCTTTAACAGATGGTAAATGTTCTACACTATGAGGGTCTCTTTAACAGATGGTACATGTTCTACACTGTAGGGTCTCTTTAACAGATGGTAAATGTTCTACACTGTAGGGTCTCTTTAACAGATGGTAAATGTTCTACACTGTAGGGTCTCTTTAACAGATGGTAAATGTTCTACACTGTAGGGTCTCTTTAACAGATGGTAAATGTTCTACACTGTAGGGTCTCTTTAACAGATGGTAAATGTTCTACACTGTAGGGTCTCTTTAACAGATGGTAAATGTTCTACACTGTAGGGTCTCTTCTAACAGATGGTAAATGTTCTACACTGTAGGGTCTCTTTAACAGATGGTAAATGTTCTACACTGTAGGGTCTCTTTAACAGATGGTAAATGTTCTACACTGTAGGGTCTCTTTAACAGATGGTACATGTTCTACACTGTAGGGTCTCTTTAACAGATGGTACATGTTCTACACTGTAGGGTCTCTTTAACAGATGGTAAATGTTCTACACTGTAGGGTCTCTTTAACAGATGGTACATGTTCTACACTGTAGGGTCTCTTTAACAGATGGTACATGTTCTACACTGTAGGGTCTCTTTAACAGATGGTACATGTTCTACACTGTAGGGTCTCTTTAACAGATGGTACATGTTCTACACTGTAGGGTCTCTTCAACAGATGGTACATGTTCTACACTGTAGGGTCTCTTTAACAGATGGTACATGTTCTACACTGTAGGGTCTCTTTAACAGATGGTAAATGTTCTACACTGTAGGGTCTCTTTAACAGATGGTAAATGTTCTACACTGTAGGGGTCTCTTTAACAGATGGTAAATGTTCTACACTGTAGGGTCTCTTCAACAGATGGTACATGTTCTACACTGTAGGGTCTCTTTAACAGATGGTAAATGTTCTACACTGTAGGGTCTCTTCAACAGATGGTAAATGTTCTACACTGTGAGGTCTCTTTAGCAGATGGTAAATGTTCTACACTGTGGGGTCTCTTTAACAGATGGTAAATGTTCTACACTGTAGGGTCTCTTTAACAGATGGTAAATGTTCTACACTGTAGGGTCTCTTTAACAGATGGTAAATGTTCTACACTTGTAGGGTCTCTTTAACAGATGGTAAATGTTCTACACTGTAGGGTCTCTTTAACAGATGGTACATGTTCTACACTGTAGGGTCTCTTTAACAGATGGTAAATGTTCTACACTGTAGGGTCTCTTTAACAGATGGTACATGTTCTACACTGTAGGGTCTCTTTAACAGATGGTACATGTTCTACACTGTAGGGTCTCTTTAACAGATGGTACATGT
>NW_025756951.1:0-6021 GCF_021184085.1 Oncorhynchus gorbuscha
TCTGTCAAGTAACATTTTTTTTTTTTGCATAGCTGATGTTAAAACATAACATCGGAAGAATTTTTCAGTCCAAAACGCTAAATATATGTGTATTTATACAGGGGGGAAAAACGATTTAATTTGGTTATATTCCACTGACAAGCTCTCAGTGGTGTAAAGTACTGAAGTAAAAATACTTTAGTTATTTTTTTATTTTTAAACTTTATTCAACAAAAGCAAGTCAGTTAAGAACAAATTCTTATTTACGACAAGGGCCTGGCAAAAGGCCTCCTGCGGGGACAGGGGGTTTAAAATACAAACTATTTGAAAATATAAATATAGGACAAAGCATTCATTCCTATAGAAAATAATAATTCCCTGAAACCCAAAAGTACTCATTACATATTGAATGGTTAGCAGGACAGGAAAATTGTCTAATTCATCCCTACTGCCTCTGATCTGGAGGACTCACTAAACAGAGAACATCCCTGGTCATCTCTACTGCCTCTGATCTGGAGGACTCACTAAACAGAGAACATCCCTGGTCATCCCTACTGCCTCTGATCTGGAGGACTCACTAAACAGAGAACATCCCTGGTCATCCATACTGCCTCTGATCTGGAGGACTCACTAAACAGAGAACATCCCTGGTCATCTCTACTGCCTCTGATCTGGAGGACTCACTAAACAGGGAACATCCCTGGTCATCCCTACTACCTCTGATCTGGAGGACTCACTAAACAGAGAACATCCCTGGTCATCCCTACTGCCTCTGATCTGGAGGACTCACTAAACAGAGAACATCCCTGGTCATCCCTACTGCCTCTGATCTGGAGGACTCACTAAACAGAGAACATCCTGGTCATCCCTACTGCCTCTGATCTGGAGGACTCACTAAACAGAGAACATCCCTGGTCATCCCTACTGCCTCTGATCTGGAGGACTCACTAAACAGAAAACATCCCTGGTCATCCCTACTGCCTCTGATCTGGAGGACTCACTAAACAGAAAACATCCCTGGTCATCCCTACTGCCTCTGATCTGGAGGACTCACTTCACACAAATGCTTCATTCGTAAAGGATGCTGGAGAGAACCTGTCGGGCTCAGAGGTTTATATGTCCATGCAGAATATAGTAATTATTTAATGCAGTATAGTACATTCTGATTAAGGTCCTATTTATGTCTGCTTTTCAACTTTAACACTCTACATCAAACGTGTATGCTACTGTGTGTTGTTACCAGATTAGTCAACTGAATACAGGCCGCAGGCGGACGGGTCTGAAGGTCGTGTGAACTGGGGACGCACAGGCCTCAGGGAGGACGGGTCAGAAGGTCGTGTGAACTGGGGGAGGCACAGGCCTCAGGCGGACGGGTCAGAAGGTCGTGTGAACTGGGGAGGCACAGGCCGCAGGCGGACGGGTCAGAAGGTCGTGTGAACTGGGGAGGCACAGGCCGCAGGCGGACGGGTCAGAAGGTCGTGTGAACTGGGGAGGCACAGGCTTCAGGCGGACGGTTCAGAAGGTCGTGTGAACTGGGGAGGCACAGGCCTCAGGCGGACGGGGTCAGAAGGTCGTGTGAACTGGGGAGGCACAGGCCTCAGGCGGACGGTTCAGAAGGTCGTGTGAACTGGGGGAGGCACAGGCCTCAGGCGGACGGGGTCAGAAGGTCGTGTGAACTGGGGAGGCACAGGCCTCAGGCGGACGGGTCAGAAGGTCGTGTGAACTGGGGGAGGCACAGGCCTCAGGCGGACGGGTCAGAAGGTCGTGTGAACTGGGGAGGCACAGGCCTCAGGCGGACGGGTCAGAAGGTCGTGTGAACTGGGGAGGCACAGGCCTCAGGCGGACGGGTCAGAAGGTCGTGTGAACTGGGGGGAGGCCTGTGTTCAGGGACACAGTGGGAAACCAGGCTACATACAAAAGGAGTTTCTCCTGCAATACTTTTCCAGTTATCCGAAGAGTTACATAATTGTATGTCTCTTTCTGCAGGGTTTTTCATTTAATATGTATTTATTTAACTCGGCAAGTCAGTTTAAGAACAAATTCTTATTTTCAATGACGCTCTAGGAAACAGTGGGTTAACTGCCTGTTCAGGGGCAGAACAACAGATTTATTTACCTTGTCAGCTCGGGGGATTTGAACTTGCAACCTTTTGGTTACTAGTCCAACGCTCTAACCACTAGGCTACCCTGCCGCCCCAATAATGACGGCCTACCCCGTCCAAACCCTAAACCGGACGACGCTGGGCCAATTGTGCGCTGCCCTATGGGACTCCCAATCACGGCCGGTTGTGATACAGCCTGGAATCGAACCAGGATCTGTAGTGACGCCTCTAGCACTGAGATGCAGTGCCTTAGACTGCTCCACCACTCGGGACTGTTTGAGGTGCTGGCCCCTAGCTTCTCCTCCTGCACGCACTCAGACATGGTGGGGCAGAGAGTGTTCTGGAAGCTGCTGGAGAACATCCCAGAGAGCTGGCTGGAGAACATCTCAGAGAGATGGCTGGAGAACATCCCAGAGAGATGACCGGAGAACATCCCAGAGAGCTGGCTGGAGAACATCTCAGAGAGCTGGCTGGAGAACATCTCAGAGAGCTGGCCGGAGAACATCCCAGAGAGATGGCTGGAGAACATCCCAGAGAGATGGCTGGAGAACATCCCAGAGAGCTGGCTGGAGAACATCCCAGCAGGCTGGAGAACATCCCAGAGAGCTGGCTGGAGAACATCCCAGCAGGCTGGAGAACATCCCAGAGTGCTGGCCGGAGAACATCCCAGAGAGCTGGCCGGAGAACATCCCAGAGAGATGGCCGGAGAACATCCCAGAGAGCTGACCGGAGAACATCCCAGAGAGCTGGCCGGAGAACATCCCAGAGAGCTGGCCGGAGAACATCCCAGAGAGATGGCCGGAGAACATCCCAGAGAGCTGACCGGAGAACATCCCAGAGAGATGGCTGGAGAACATCCCATGAGGTGAGACGGTGAACTGATGTTGAACTGGGCAGTCAGCCGCTGCTGCTCCAATACAGTATGAGATTAAATGGTGAACTAGGCGATCTTCACCTTATATACAGTATGAGGTGGCGGTGATGTCAGGACAAGGGAGAGAGAGGACACTACTAGTACTCAGGACAGGGAGAAGGGTTTTTATTGCTCAGGACAGGGAGGGACACTATTAGTACTCGGACAGGGGAGAGGACACTATTGTACTCAGGACAGGGAGAGGACATAATGAGTACTCAGGACAGGAGAGGACACTAATAGTACTCAGGACAGGAGAGGGCACTATTGGTACTCAGGACAGGAAAGGACACTACTAGTACTCAGGACAGGAGAGGACACTATTTGGCCTCCAGGACAGGAAGGACACTATTAGTACTCAGGACAGGGAGAGGACACTAATAGTACTCAGGACAGGGGAGAGGACACTATTAGTACTCAGGACAGGAGAGGACACTACTAGTACTCAGGACAGGGAGAGGACACTAATAGTACTCAGGACAGGGGAGAGGACACTATTAGTACTCAGGACAGGCAGAGGACACTATTAGTACTCAGGACAGGGAGAGGACACTATTAGTACTCAGGACAGGAGGGACACTATTAGTACTCAGGACAGGGAGAGGACACTATTAGTACTCAGGACAGGGAGAGGACACTAGTAGTACTCAGGACAGGGGAGGACACTAATAGTACTCAGGACAGGAGAGGACACTATTAGTACTCAGGACAGGGAGAGGACACTATTCGTACTCAGGACAGGGGAGAGGACACTATTAGTACTCAGGACAGGGAGAGGACACTATTGAGTACTCAGGACAGGGGAGGACACTATTTGTACTCAGGACAGGGAGGACACTATTAGTACTCAGGACAGGGAGAGGACACTATTAGTACTCAGGACAGGAAAGGACACTACTAGTACTCAGGACAGGGGAGGGCACTATTAGTACTCAGGACAGGGAGAGGACACTATTAGTACTCAGGACAGGAGAGGACACTATTAGTACTCCAGGACAGGAGAGGACTCTACTAGTACTCAGGACAGGGAGAGGACACTATTAGTACTCAGGACAGGAGAGGACACTATTTGTACTCAGGACAGGAGAGGACACTATTTATACAGGTGAGTTTACAACCAAGTCATTGATGTTGTGATGATATATGTGGATTTATGCCAATGTTTTTGTAAGTCGATCTGGATAAGAGCGTCTGCTAAATGACTTAAATGTAAATGTTTTTGACTGTGTCCAGCTGCTGTATGTGATGCAGAGATACAGAGCTCTACTGTAGATGTAACACCTCCAACACTCCAATATATCATCAGAGATACAGAGCTCTACTGTAGATATAACACCTCCAACACTCCAATATATCATCAGAGATACAGAGCTCTACTGTAGATATAACACCTCCAACACTCCAATATATCATCAGAGATACAGAGCTCTACTGTAGATATAACACCTCCAACACTCCAATATATCATCAGAGATACAGAGCTCTACTGTAGATGTAACACCTCCAACACTCCAATATATCATCAGAGATACAGAGCTCTACTGTAGATATAACACCTCCAACACTCCAATATATCATCAGAGATACAGAGCTCTACTGTAGATATAACACCTCCAACACTCCAATATATCATCAGAGATGCAGAGCTCTACTGTAGATATAACACCTCCAACACTCCAATATATCATCAGAGATACAGAGCTCTACTGTAGATATAACACCTCCAACACTCCAATATATCATCAGAGATACAGAGCTCTACTGTAGATATAACACCTCCAACACTCCAATATATCATCAGAGATACAGGACTAGTCTCAGATAACAACTCCAACACTCCAACACAGTATCGTGTCACACAGTCAGAGCTGTTCTCACTACTGTCGGACCTGTCCAACTCTGAGTTGTGTTCATTTGAGAAATAAAAAAAATAAAAAATGAATCCTAGGAAAACAACAATGATCGTTTTGTTATGGGACGTGTCCACGTGGTACTGCCTTGTTGACGTCGGTTGTCTTCTGTTTGGTGCTTCTGATCACGGCCCTGATGTCCTTCCCCCTGTTAGAGCTGCTGCAGTGCATGCTGGGAGGGATGCAGTGCCACCTGGACAGCCGTGTAGTGCGTGTGAGGGGAATGGTGGTGGTTAGTATCAACAGAGCCAAGTTGGAAGTACAGAACAGTAAGGCACCTATCCCTCGCTAGTCTGAATCCGAGGTTTAGGGTGCATCTCCGTAGTCTGAATCTGAGGTTTATAGGATCCATCTCGGTTGTCTGAGGTTTAGGGTGCATCTCCGTAGTCTGAGGTTTAGGGTGCATCTCCGTAGTCTGAGGTTTAGGGTGCATCTCCGTAGTCTGAATCTGAGGTTTATAGGATCCATCTCGGTTGTCTGAGGTTTAGGGTGCATCTCCGTAGTCTGAGGTTTAGGGTGCATCTCCGTAGTCTGAATCCGTGGTTTAGGGTGCATCTCCGTAGTCTGAATCTGAGGTTTGGGTGCATCTCCGTAGTCTGAATCCGAGGTTTAGGGTGCATCTCCGTAGTCTGAATCCGAGGTTTAGGGTGCATCTCCGTAGTCTGAATCCGAGGTTTAGGGTGCATCTCGATTGTCTGAGGTGACTCACTGTCACTATGTTTTGTTCTGTAATACTGATCTGGTCGGATGAAAACAAAAACCATAATGCTTTCACCTGTCTGCTGTTCAGATGAGTGAAAGGAAGGAGGTAGAGGAAGCCACTGTCGACTCTTGAGATGCACCCCAAACAGTAGACCTCCTCGTTATGAGTGCTGTGTAACAGATGTATGTCGTACTCTCCTTGCGTCGTGTTTAGTCCTAATATATCACATCAGCCAGTTGTCTGGGTCACGGTCTCCTAATATATCACATTAGCCAGTGGTCTGGGTCACGGTCTCCTAATATATCACATTAGCCAGTGGTCTGGGTCACGGTCTCCTAATATATCACATTAGCCAGTGGTCTGGGTCACGGTCTCCTAATATATCACATTAGCCAGTGGTCTGGGTCACGGTCTC
>NW_025756952.1:0-6019 GCF_021184085.1 Oncorhynchus gorbuscha
TACCATCACTTTAAGCCTAGTATTAAAATCTAGATTCTCCGTTGAAAAGCAGTTTTCAGTCTTGGGCAAGGCTTAATCTGCCCTACATGTACGTTGCTTTCTGGAAGTATTCAGACCCCTTTTGACCACATTTTGTTACATTACAACCTTACGCTAAAACCTATTTTTGTTCCTCAATCTACACCCAAAAACCCATAATGACAAAGTGAAAACAACAGGTTTTTACATAAGTTTTCAATCCTGACACATCCTGTTTCCATTGATCATCCTTGAGATGTTTCTACAACTGGATTCAGTTGATTGGACATGATTTGGAAAGGTACACACCTGTCTATATAAAGGGCTCCACAGTTCCTCTGTGGGGATGGTTGTCCTTCTGGAAGGTTCTCCCATCTCTTCAGCGCGCCACCAATGAGGTTTTTATGGTAGAGTGGCCAGACGGAAGCTGCTTCTCAGTTAGAGGCACATGACAGCCCGCTTAGAGTTTGCCAAAAGGCAACTGAGACCTCTTTCAGACCATGAGACCTCTTTGGCCTGAATGCCAAGCGTCACGTTTGGAGTCTCTGAATGTCATTGAGTGGCCCAGCCAGAACTTGGACTTGAACCCGATTGAACATCTCTGTAGAGACCTGAAAATAGCTGTACAGCAACGCTCCCCATTCAACCTGACAGAGCTTGAGAGGATCTGCAGAGAAGAATGGGAGAAACTCCCCAAATACAGGTGTGCCCAGCTTGTAGCGTCATACCCAAGAAGACTCAAGGATGTAATCGCTGACAAAGGTGCTTCAACAAAGTACTGAGTAAAGGGTCTGAACTTTATCCCTGTAAATGTGATATTTCAGTTTTTATTTTTAATACATTTGCAACAAATTCTAAAAACCTGTTTTTGCTTTATCATTATGGGGTTTTGTATGTAGATTGATGAGGAAAAAAACTATTTCATCCATTTTAGAATAAGGCTGTAAGGAAATGTGGGGAAAGTGAATGGGTCTGAATACTGTCTGAATGCACTTATGGACATTCCTGAGCTTCCATTCTGAGAGGCTGACAAAGTGTTAATTTACTAATCTATCCCAAACCGCAGGTAAAGACACTGACATCTCCGACATCCTGAGTCCCTCTAACAAAGTGTGGAAGAAGGCACGTACACCTGTGGCTCAGCCAGAACCTTCCCAGGAGACAACAGCACCCCTAGTGGAGGAGGAGGAGAGTTCAGGAGAGGAGCTGGAGACGGTGGAGGTGACTCTGGGAACTCTGGACCTCCGGGAGCATGAGATCTACCCTGCCAGGAGGAAGAAGAGGAGACGCAGGACAGAGGACAGAGGTGAGGGAGACGGGTCTGTAGAGTTAGTTATGCCCTGTGTGTTGTATTGTGCCCTACTTCTGACCAGGGCCTATAGGGAATAGGGTGATGTTTAGGATATCTGTTTAATTCTGACCAGGGCCTATAGGGAATAGGGTGATGTTTAGGATATCTGTTTAATTCATATAATTTCTACAACAGGACCTTCTATCACTTGATAATCTTTCAAAAGCTACAAAACCATTTTTTTTCTGTGTTCAGGTCTAAGTAACAGGGAAGCTGTGGGGTCTCCTGCTGCTGTTGAAGACAGTAACCAGGAGAGAGGAGGAGAGAAAAACCAGGGGAGGAGGAAACCCAAGGGGAAGACGACGATACAACATGAAGAGGGTGAGGTCATAACCTAACTCTGCCTGTCGGTCTGTCTGCCTGCCGGTCTGCCTGCCTGCCTGTAGGCCGGTCTGCCTGCCTGTCGGTCTGCCTGCCTGCCTGTAAGCCGGTCTGCCTGCCTGTCGGTCTGCCTGCCTGCCTGCCTGCCTGTAGGCCGGTCTGCCTGCCTGTAGGCCGGTCTGTCTGCCTGCCTGCCTGCCTGTAGGCCGGTCTGTCTGCCTGCCTGCCTGCCTGTAGGCCGGTCTGTCTGCCTGCCTGCCTGCCTGTAGGCCGGTCTGTCTGCCTGCCTGCCTGCCTGTAGGCCGGTCTGTCTGCCTGCCTGCCTGCCTGTAGGCCGGTCTGCCTGCCTGCCTGCCTGCCTGTAGGCCGGTCTGCCTGCCTGCCTGCCTGCCTGCCTGTAGGCCGGTCTGCCTGCCTGCCTGCCTGTAGGCCGGTCTGTCTGCCTGCCTGCCTGCCTGTAGGCCGGTCTGTCTGCCTGCCTGCCTGTAGGCCGGTCTGCCTGCCTGCCTGCCTGCCTGCCTGTAGGCCGGTCTGCCTGCCTGCAGGCCGGTCTGCCTGCCTGCCTGCCTGCCTGTAGGCCGGTCTGTCTGCCTGCCTGCCTGCCTGTAGGCCGGTCTGTCTGCCTGCCTGCCTGTAGGCCGGTCTGCCTGCCTGCCTGCCTGCCTGCCTGCCTGCCTGCCTGTAGGCCGGTCTGTCTGCCTGCCTGCCTGCCTGTAGGCCGGTCTGCCTGCCTGCCTGTAGGCCGGTCTGCCTGCCTGCCTGTAGGCCGGTCTGCCTGCCTGCCTGCCTGTAGGCCGGTCTGCCTGCCTGCCTGCCTGTAAGCCGGTCTGCCTGCCTGCCTGCCTGTAGGCCGGTCTGCCTGCCTGCCTGCCTGCCTGTAGGCCGGTCTGTCTGCCTGCCTGTAGGCCGGTCTGTCTGCCTGCCTGCCTGTAGGCCGGTCTGTCTGCCTGCCTGCCTGTAGGCCGGTCTGTCTGCCTGCCTGCCTGTAGGCCGGTCTGTCTGCCTGCCTGCCTGTAGGCCGGTCTGTCTGCCTGCCTGCCTGTAGGCCGGCCTGCCTGCCTGCCTGTAGGCCGGTCTGTCTGCCTGCCTGCCTGTAGGCCGGTCTGTCTGCCTGCCTGCCTGCCTGTAGGCCGGTCTGTCTGCCTGCCTGCCTGCCTGTAGGCCGGTCTGTCTGCCTGCCTGCCTGTAGGCCGGTCTGCCTGCCTGCCTGCCTGCCTGTAGGCCGGTCTGTCTGCCTGCCTGTAGGCCGGTCTGCCTGCCTGCCTGCCTGTAGGCCGGTCTGCCTGCCTGCCTGCCTGTAGGACGGTCTGTCTGCCTGCCTGCCTGTAGGCCGGTCTGTCTGCCTGCCTGCCTGTAGGCAGGTCTGTCTGCCTGCCTGCCTGTAGGCCGGTCTGTCTGCCTGCCTGCCTGTAGGCCGGTCTGCCTGCCTGCCTGCCTGTAGGCCGGTCTGCCTGCCTGCCTGCCTGCCTGTAGGCCGGTCTGTCTGCCAGCCTGCCTGTAGGCCGGGTCTGTCTGCCAGCCTGCCTGTAGGCCGGTCTGTCTGCCAGCCTGCCTGTAGGCCGGTCTGTCTGCCAGCCTGCCTGTAGGCCGGTCTGTCTGCCTGCCTGCCTGGAGGCCGGTCTGCCTGCCTGCCTGCCTGCCTGCCTGTAGGCCGGTCTGTCTGCCTGCCTGCCTGCCTGTAGGCCGGTCTGTCTGCCTGCCTGCCTGCCTGTAGGCCGGTCTGTCTGCCTGCCTGCCTGTAGGCCGGTCTGTCTACCTACCTGCCTGCCTGCCTGTAGGCGTCTGTCTACCTGCCTGCCTGCCTGCCTGTAGGCCGGTCTGTCTGCCTGCCTGCCTGTAGGCCGGTCTGTCTGCCTGCCTGCCTGCCTGCCTGTAGGCCGGTCTGCCTGCCTGCCTGTAGGCCGGTCTGTCTGCCTGCCTGCCTGGAGGCCGGTCTGCCTGCCTGCCTGCCTGCCTGTAGGCCGGTCTGCCTGCCTGTCTGTGTTTGTTGTATACAACAGCATCTTCTCTGCATCTCTCCTCAGAGGAGCCTGATGAGTCCTGGGACTATGGCCTGAGGGATGCTCTCTACACCGCCTGTAAGACTGGAGACCTGGACACCCTCATCAGACTGTTACCAGTGAGGAGGGGAGAGCAGGGTGGACAGAGAGAGGACCAGGGTGGACAGAGAGAGGACCAGGGTGGACAGAGAGAGGACCAGGGTGGACAGAGAGGACCAGGGTGGACAGAGAGAGAGGACCAGGGTGGACAGAGAGGACCAGGGTGGACAGAGAGAGGACCAGGGTGGACAGATAGAGGAGAGAGCTGCTCTTCCCAGGATGGATGGACAGAGGGAGGGAAGAATCAGGAGAGGTGGAGGAGAGCTGCTCTTCCCAGGCCCCTGCAGCCCAGAGTCCACTAGTCCAACCCAACCAGCCCATAGACCCTGCAGCCCAGAGTCCACTAGTCCAACCCAACCAGCCCATAGACCCTGCAGCCCAGAGTCCACTAGTCCAACCCAGCCCATAGACCCTGCAGCCCAGAGTCCACTAGTCCAACTCAACCAGCCCATAGACCCTGCAGCCCAGAGTCCACTAGTCCAACTCAACCAGCCCATAGACCCTGCAGCCCAGAGTCCACTAGTCCAACTCAACCAGCCCATAGACCCTGCAGCCCAGAGTCCACTAGTCCAACTCCAACCAGCCCATAGACCCTGCAGCCCAGAGTCCACTAGTCAACTCAACCAGCCCATAGACCCTGCAGCCCAGAGTCCACTAGTCCAACCCAACCAGCCCATAGACCCTGCAGCCCAGAGTCCACTAGTCCAACCCAACCAGCCCATAGACCCTGCAGCCCAGAGTCCACTAGTCCAACCCAACCAGCCCATAGACCCTGCAGCCCAGAGTCCACCAGCCCATAGACCCTGCAGCCCAACCTAGTCCAACCCAACCAGCCCATAGACCCTGCAGCCCAGAGTCCACTAGTCCAACCCAACCAGCCCATAGACCCTGCAGCCCAGAGTCCCACTAGTCCAACCCAACCAGCCCATAGACTGCAGCCCTCCACTAGTCCAACTCAACCAGCCCATAGACTCCTCACTCTGCTTCACGTGGCCTCCGCAGCAGGACAGAAAGGGAGTGGTCCAGCTGCTGATGGATGCAGGCAGCGACCCGGCATGCAAGTAGAACCAAACATATGTCGATATTAGGCTTGGGTACCGTAATATGTCGTATACCGGGGTATAGGAAATAGCCATGGGATGGTTTTTCAATACATTAGGAGATAAAGCAGAGCGCGTTCTTCATGTCACCTTTCACATTATGAAGTTTTACCGTGGCCATCAGTCAGAGCCAGTACAGAGCCAGTACAGAGCCAGTACAGAGCCAGTACAGAGTCAGTACAGAGCCAGAACAGAGCCAGAACAGAGCCAGAAACAGAGCCAGTACAGAGCCAGTACAGAGCCAGTACAGAACAGAGTCAGTAGTCAGTACAGAGTCAGAGTCAGTACAGAGTCAGTACAGAGTCAGTACAGAGTCAGTACAGAGTCAGTACAACCAGTACAGTACAGAACCAGTACAGAACCAGTACAGAGCCAGAACAAAGCCAGAACAGAGCCAGAACAGAGCCAGAACAGAGCAGTACAGTACAGAGCCAGTACAGAGCCAGTACAGAGCCAGTACAGAGCCAGAACAGAGCCAGTACAGAGCCCAGAACCAACAGAGCCAGTACAGAGCCAGAACAGAGTACAGAGCCAGAACAGAGTCAGTACAGAACAGAGCCAGTACAGAGCAGAATTGGGGGCCAGTACAGAGCCAGAACAGAGCCAGTACAGAGCCAGTACAGAGCCAGAAGCCAGAACAGAACAGAGCCAGAACAGAGCCAGTACAGAGCCAGAACAGAGCCAGTACAGAGCCAGTACAGAGCCAGAACAGAGCCAGAACAGAGCCAGTACAGAGTCAGAACAGAACAAGAGCCAGAACAGAGCCAGTAACAGAGCCAGTACAGAGCCAGAACAGAACAGAGCCAGAACAGAGCCAGTACAGAGCCAGTACTTAGCCAGAACAACAGTAGAGCCAGTACAGAGCCAGAACAGAGCCAGTACAGAGCCAGAACAGAACAGAGCCAGTACAGAGCCAGAACAGAGCCAGTACAGAGCCAGAACAGAGCCAGTACAGCCAGTACAGAGCCAGAACAAGGGGAGAGCAGAACAGAGCCAGTACAGAGCCCAGAACAGAGCCAGAACAGAGCCAGTACAGAGCCAGAACAGAGCCAGTACAGAGGCAGAACAGAACAGAGCCAGAACAGAGCCAGAACAGAGCCAGTACAGAGCCAGAACAGAACAGAGCCAGA
>NW_025756953.1:0-6019 GCF_021184085.1 Oncorhynchus gorbuscha
GTGATCTATATGGGGACAGTAGATGGTGATCTATATGGGGACAGTAGATGGTGATCTATATGGGGACAGTAGATGGTGATCTATATGGGGACAGTAGATGGTGATCTATATGGGGACAGTAGATGGTGATCTATATGGGGACAGTAGATGGTGATCTATATGGGGACAGTAGATGGTGATCTATATGGGGACAATAGATGGTGATCTATATGGGGACAGTAGATGGGGACAGTAGATGGGGACAGTAGATGGTGATCTATATGGGGACAGTAGATGGGGACAGTAGATGGTGATTTATATGGGGACAGTAGATGGTGATCTATATGGGGACAGTAGATGGTGATCTATATGGGGACAGTAGATGGTGATCTATATGGGGACAGTAGATGGTGATCTATATGGGGACAGTAGATGGTGATCTATATGGGGACAGTAGATGGTGATCTATATGGGGACAGTAGATGGTGATCTATATGGGGACAGTAGATTGTGATCTATATGGGGACAGTAGATGGTGATCTATATGGGGACAGTACATGGTGATCTATATGGGGACAGTGGATGGGGACAGTAGATGGGGACAGTAGATGGTGGTGTGCGTGGTGTGTGTGTGTGTACATGTGTGTGTGTGTGTGTGTGTGTGTGTGTGTGTGTGTGTGTGTGTGTGTGTGTGTGTGTGTGTGTGTGTGTGTGTGTGTGTGTGTGTGTGTGTGTGTGTGTGTGTGTGTGTGTGTGTGTGTGTGTGTACATGGTGTGTGTGTGTGTACGTGGTGTGTGTGTGTACGTGGTGTGTGTGTACCTGCAGTGCTTCCAGGAAGCGGAAGGATCCCAGGCGTCGTCCTCTGGGAACCAGACAGAAGGTAGAGTTGTGAAGCATCTCTCTGTAATCATGTCTGAAGACAGAAGAGACGGGCCACACATTAATATGACCTGGCATTCAGTAGACATGTATCAACAGTGACTTTACACGTTAATATGACCTGGCATTCAGTAGACATGTATCAACAGTGACTTTACACGTTAATATGACCTGGCATTCAGTAGACATGTATCAACAGTGACTTTACACATTAATATGACCTGGCATTCAGTAGACATGTAATATGACTTATCAACAGGGACTTATCAACAGGGACTTATCAACAGGGACTTATCAACAGGGACTTTGACAGTGACTTAACTACAGTGATTTATCTACAGTGACTTAACTACAGTGATTTATCTACAGTGACTTAACTACAGTGACTTATCAACAGTGACTTATCGACAGTGACTTAACGACAGTGACTTTGACAGTGACTTATCGACAGTGACTTAGACAGTGACTTATCAACGGTGACTTATCGACAGTGACTTATCAACGGTGACTTCACGACGCAGACTTCACGACAGTAACTTATCAACAATGACTTCACGACATTAAGGAAAAGGAAAGGAAGGACCACAGAGGAATGGGGCGGCAGGGTAGCCTAGTGGTTAGAGTGTAGAGGCGGCAGGGTAGCCTAGTGGTTAGAGTGTAGAGGGGGCAGGGTATCCTAGTGGTTAGAGTGTAGAGGGGGCAGGGTAGCCTAGTGGTTAGAGTGTAGAGGAGGCAGGGTAGCCTAGTGGTTAGAGTGTAGAGGCGGCAGGGTAGCCTAGTGGTTAGAGTGTAGAGGAGGCAGGGTAGCCTAGTGGTTAGAGTGTAGAGGCGGCAGGGTAGCCTAGTGGTTAGAGTGTAGGGACGGCAGGGTAGCCTAGTGGTTAGAGTGTAGAGGGGGCAGGGTAGCCTAGTGGTTAGAGTGTAGAGGAGGCAGGGTAGCCTAGTGGTTAGAGTGTAAAGGGGGCAGGGTAGCCTAGTGGTTAGAGTGTAGAGGGGGCAGGGTAGCCTAGTGGTTAGAGTGTAGAGGCGGCAGGGTAGCCTAGTGGTTAGAGTGTAGAGGTGGCAGGGTAGCCTAGTGGTTAGAGTGTAGAGGTGGCAGGGTAGCCTAGTGGTTAGAGTGTGGAGGCGGCAGGGTAGCCTAGTGGTTAGAGTGTAGAGGCGGCAGGGTAGCCTAGTGGTTAGAGTGTAGAGGAGGCAGGGTAGCCTAGTGGTTAGAGTGTAGAGGCGGCAGGGTAGCCTAGTGGTTAGAGTGTAGAGGGGGCAGGGTAGCCTAGTGGTTAGAGTGTAGAGGAGGCAGGGTAGCCTAGTGGTTAGAGTGTAGAGGGGGCAGGGTAGCCTAGTGGTTAGAGTGTAGAGGAGGCAGGGTAGCCTAGTGGTTAGAGTGTAGAGGCGGCAGGGTAGCCTAGTGGTTAGAGTGTAGAGGGGGCAGGGTAGCCTAGTGGTTAGAGTGTAGAGGAGGCAGGGTAGCCTAGTGGTTAGAGTGTAGAGGGGGCAGGGTAGCCTAGTGGTTAGAGTGTAGAGGAGGCAGGGTAGCCTAGTGGTTAGAGTGTAGAGGCGGCAGGGTAGCCTAGTGGTTAGAGTGTAGAGGAGGCAGGGTAGCCTAGTGGTTAGAGTGTAGAGGCGGCAGGGTAGCCTAGTGGTTAGAGTGTAGAGGGCAGGGTAGCCTAGTGGTTAGAAGTGTAGAGGAGGCAGGGTAGCCTGAGTGGTTAGAGTGTAGAGGAGGCAGGGTGGCCTAGTGGTTCGTGTAGGGGGCAGGGTGGCCTAGTGGTTAGAGTGTAGAGGAGGCAGCGTAGCCTAGTGGTTAGAGTGTAGAGGTGGCAGGGTAGCCTACTGGTTAGAGTGTAGAGGCGGCAGGGTAGCCTAGTGGTTAGAGTGTAGAGGCGGCAGGGTAGCCTAGTAGTTAGAGTGTAGAGGTGGCAGGGTGGCCTAGTGGTTAGAGTGTAGAGGCGGCAGGGTAGCCTAGTGGTTAGAGTGTAGAGGTGGCAGGGTAGCCTAGTGGTTAGAGCGTTGGACTAGTAACCGAAAGGTTGCAAGTTCGAATCCCCGAGCTGACAAGGTACAAATCTGTCGTTCTGCCCCTGAACAGGCAGTTAACCCACTGTTCCTAGGCCGTCATTGAAAATAAGAATTTGTTCTTAACTGACTAACTGGTTAAATAAAGGTAAAATAAAAAAATGGAGGAACAGACAGACGTAGACAGGGTTATAGCTGGGGAGATCTCCTAGCATCCAGGGCTGGACAGAGAGGGTTTACGTGTCTCTATCTGGGTTAGCGTTGAGCTACGACAGGATAAGAGCTGATTACACAGTGAACGACCCAGAGGTTACTAAAAGGCTTCAGTTCGGGCTGGCATCCAGGAATAAAGTCGTCTAGGCGAACCAAACTAGTGTGCTCTCATACTCCCTGGAAAGACATTCGCTTGAAAAACGAGAAGAAAAAATGCCAATAGTACTGTTTGTCCATTTTGAGATGCCGTAGCCAGTGTGCAGCATCACAAACACTGACACGGAAGACAAACACCCACAACCCAAAACTGAAACCCAGGCTACCTAAGTATGATCCTCAATCAGGGAAAACAATTGACAGCTGCCTCTGATTGAGAACCATACCAGGCCGAACTCAAAAACCAACATAGAAAAGCAAACACAGACTGCCCACCCAACTCACGTCCTGACCAAAGGAACTAAGGTCAGAACGTGACAGTAAGCTGATAGATTGATGAGTTCTCGTCTTGGAACCCAGTAAGCTGATAGATTGATGAGTTCTCGTGTATGAACCCAGTAAGCTGATAGATTGATGAGTTCTCATCATGGAACCCAGTAAGCTGATAGATTGATGAGTTCTGGTCTTGGAACCCAGTAAGCTGATAGATTGATGAGTTCTCGTCTTGGAACCCAGTAAGCTGATAGATTGATGAGTTCTCGTCTTGGAACCCAGTAAGCTGATAGATTGATGAGTTCTCGTGTATGAACCCAGTAAGCTGATAGATTGATGAGTTCTCATGTATGGAACCCAGTAAGCTGATAGATTGATGAGTTCTCGTCTATGAACCCAGTAAGCTGATAGATTGATGAGTTCTCGTCTTGGAACCCAGTAAGCTGATAGATTGATGAGTTCTCGTGTATGGACCCAGTAAGCTGATAGATTGATGAGTTCTGGTCTTGGAACCCAGTAAGCTGATAGATTGATGAGTTCTGAACCCAGTAAGCTGATAGATTGATGAGTTCTCGTCTTGGAACCCAGTAAGCTGATAGATTGATGAGTTCTCGTGTATGAACCCAGTAAGCTGACAGATTGATGAGTTCTCGTCTTGGAACCCAGTAAGCTGATAGATTGATGAGTTCTCGTGTATGAACCCAGTAAGCTGATAGATTGATGAGTTCTGAACCCAGTAAGCTGACAGATTGATGAGTTCTCGTGTATGAACCCAGTAAGCTGATAGATAAGAGTAGTACAGAGATGTCTTCCCAGCCGTGTAGTAACAACACAGTTATGTTCACACAGCCCAACAACGTCCTGTTTATCTAGCTAGCCTGTTGTGTTTACTGGTTGCCGTAGAAACACTCTGTTAGTTTGTTCACACGATGAGTCTGAGTTGAATCATCTTCCCCATAAATCAGATGAGACGAAACTACGGGAAGCATGAGAGTGACGTTTGACAGATGTGGGACAACCTGTACAGTGATAATTATTGTGTAATTGGACCCTGATGAAGCCGTACCTAGCCCGGAGATCTTTAAGTCAAGCCAAGAGAGAGCCAGACCAACGTACAGAGCAGATACATGAAACAGGAAGTCATTCCTGGCCCCTGGCAGGGAGAATTCCATGCTGTTTATCACATCGCACTCATGGCTTAAAAGGCAGAACACGACGGCGGTGAACCATCACTGCTAACAGCTGTCAGGGATAGATGGTTCTAGAACCAGCGCAACGTGTTATCAGGGATAGATGGTTCTAGAATCAGCTGCCATGGTTCTCAGCTGTGTTGTCAGGGATAGACTAGAGCTGTCAGGGATAGATGGTTCTAGAACCAGCTGCGTGTTGTCAGGGATAGATGGTTCTAGAACCAGCTGTGTGTTGTCAGGGATAGATGGTTCTAGAATCAGCTGCGTGTTGTCAGGGATAGATGGTTCTAGAACCAGCTGCGTGTTGTCAGGGATAGATGGTTCTAGAACCAGCCGTGTGTATCAGGGATAGATGGTTCTAGAACCAGCTGCGTCAGGGATTGTCAGCTGCGGGGATAGATGGTTCTAGAACCAGCTGCGTGTTGTCAGGGATAGATGGTTCTAGAACCAGCTGCGTGTTGTCAGGGATAGATGGTTCTAGAACCAGCTGCGTGTTGTCAGGGATAGATGGTTCTAGAACCAGCTGCGTGTTGTCAGGGATAGATGGTTCTAGAACCAGCTGTGTGTTGTCAGGGATAGATGGTTCTAGAACCAGCTGCGTGTTGTCAGGGATAGATGGTTCTAGAACCAGCTGCTTCAGGGATAGATGGTTCTAGAACCAGCTGCGTGTTGTCAGGGATAGATGGTTCTAGAACCAGCTGCGTATTATCCAGGGATAGATGGTTCTAGAACCAGCTGCAGGGATAGATGGTTATAGAACCAGCTGCGTGTTGTCAGGGATAGATGGTTCTAGAACCAGCTGCGTGTTGTCAGGGATAGATGGTTCTAGAACCAGCTGCGTGTTGTCAGGGATAGATGGTTCTAGAACCAGCTGCGTGTTGTCAGGGATAGATGGTTCTAGAACCAGCTGCGTGTTGTCCTTCTCTGTGGCTCGAACAGATCAGATGTCTACCATCAACATGAGGACTACATGCACTGTACGTCCCCACTTATCCTGTCCCATAGACACATGCTGACATCTGGTCGGACGAGGTAATGTATAGATGGGGCCTACGTATGTCATCAAGAGAACGGTAATGTATAGATGAGGCCATACGTATGTCATCATGAGAACGGTAATGTATAGATGAGGCCATACGTATGTCATCAAGAGAACGGTAATGTATAGATGGGGCCATACGTATGTCATCAAGAGAACGGTAATGTATAGATGAGGCCATACGTATGTCATCATGAGAGCGGTAATGTATAGATGAGGCCATACGTATGTCATCAAGAAACGGTAATGTATAGATGAGGCCATACGTACGTCATC
>NW_025756954.1:0-6018 GCF_021184085.1 Oncorhynchus gorbuscha
CCTCTCCAAACAATAAATCAAACAACATTGTGGCTTTATTAGAATCACCCCATAATTATTTTGTTTGGAATCAATAACTATTGATTTCAGGCTACTGGTAAAAACAGCTGCGAGATATGTACATTTTCTCTGTGACCAAAACATGATGGCATTCTATTTTTTTAGCTGATATTGGAGTGAATACATTGATGCGGTATATACAGGCAAAAAGTATTTAGTCAGCCACCAATTGTGCAAGTTCTCCCACTTAAAAAGATGAGAGAGGCCTGTAATTTTCATCATAGGTACACTTCCAACTATAACAGACAAAATGAGGGAAAACAGAAAATCACATTGTAGGATTTTTTATGAATTTATTTGCAAATTATGGTGGAAAATAAGTATTTGGTCACCACAAACAAGCAAGATTTCTGGCTCTCACAGACCTGTAACTTCTTTTACGAGGCTCCTCTGTCCTCCACTCGTTACCTGTATTAATAGCACCTGTTTGAACTTGTTATCAGTATAAAGACACCTGTCCACAACCTCAAACAGTCACACTCCAAACTCCACTATGGCCAAGACCAAAGATCTGTCAAAGGACACCAGAAACAAAATTGTAGACCTGCACCAGGCTGGGGAAGACTGAATCTGCACAGGGTAAGCAGCTTGGTTTGAAGAAATCAACTGTGGGAGCAATTATTGTGGAAATGGGAACATACAAGACCACTGATAATCTCCCTCGATCTGGGGCTCACGCAAGATCTCACCCCGTGGGGTCAAAATGATCACAAGAACGGTGAGCAAAAATCCCAGAAGAACCACGGGGGCCTAGTGAATGACCTGCAGAGAGCTGGGACCAAAGTAACAAAGTCTACCCATCAGTAACACACTACGCCGACAGGGACTCAAATCCCTGCAGTGCCAGACGTGTCCGCCTGCTTAAGCCAGTACATGTCCAGGCCCGTCTGAAGTTTGCTAGAGAGCATTTGGATGAACCAGAAGATGATTGGGAGAATGTCATATGGTCAGATGAAACCAAAATATAACTTTGGTAAAAACTCAACTTGTGGTGTTTGGTGGACAAAAGAATGTTGAGTTGCATCCAAAGAACACCATACCTACTGTTAAGCATGCGGGTGGAAACATCATGCTTTAGGGCTGTTTTTCTGCAAGGGACCAAGGCGACTGATCCGTAAAGGAAAGAAGGAATGGGGCCATGTATCGTGAGATTTTGAGTGAAAACCTCCTTTATCAGCAAGGGCATTGAAGATGAAACGTGGCTGGGTCTTTCAGCATGACAATGATCCCAAACACACCGCCCGGGCAACGAAGAAGTGCCGCAAGAGTGGCCTAGCCAGTCTCCAGATTTCAACCCATAGAAAATCTTTGGAGGGAGTTGAAAGTCTGTGTTGCCCAGCAACAGCCCCAAAAACATTACTGCTCTAGAGGAGATCTGCATTGAGGAATGGGCCAAAATACCAGCAACAATGTGAAAACCTTCAGAAGTCTTTACAGAAAATGTTTGACCTCTGTCATTGCCAACAAAGGGTATATAAGAAAGTATTGAGATAAACTTTTGTTATTGACCAAATATTTATTTTCCACCATTGTCATGTTTTGTCTTATATCATCTTGTCATTTTGCTTTTCCTTCTGTTCGTTTCCCCTGCTGGTCTTATTAGGTTCGTTCCTTTTTCTATCCCTCTCTCTCCCCCTCCCTCTCTCTCCTCTCTCTATCGTTCCGTTCCTGCTCCCAGCTGTTCCTATTCCCTAATCATCATTTAGTCTTCCACACTGTTCCCGATCCTTTCCCTGATTAGAGTCCCTATTTATTCCTTTGTTCCGTTCCTGTCCCGTCGGTTCCTTGTTTTGTATTCACCATGCTGTGATTGTGTTTCGCCCTGTCCTGTCGTGTTTTGCCTTCATCAGATGCTGCGTGTGAGCAGGTGTCTCTGTCTATCACGGACTGCGCCTACCAAGCGACCTGCAGTCTGTGGCCGCTTCTCCCGGTTATTCCCCTCTACAGACTAGAGGATTTCTGTTATTCCCTGTTTGGACTTAAATAAACTCTGTTTCTGTTAAGTCGCTTTTGGGTCCTCTTCACCTGCATGACAGAAGGAACCGACCAAGTAATGGACCCAGCGACTTCAGACGCTCGTTACACTGCCGTCGAGATCCAAGGAGCCATGCTCGGCAGACACGAGCAGGAATTGTCTGCTGCTCGCCATGCCGTGAGAACCTGGCCGCTCAGGTTTCCGACCTCTGGACAGTTCCAGAGTCTCGCCTCGTGCCACCTGTTACTTCCTGGCCTGCCGAGCCTCCAGAACCTAGGGTTAATAACCCACCTTGCTACTCCGGGCAGCCCACTGAGTGCCGCTCCTTTCTCACGCAGTGTGAGATTGTGTTCTCTCTCCAACCCAACACATACTCTAGAGAGAGCTCGGGTTGCTTACGTCATTCCTCCCCTTACTGGCCGGGCTCGAGAATGGGGCACAGCTATCTGGGAGGCAAGGGCTGATTGCTCTAACAAGTTCCAGAACTTTAAAGAGGAGATGATCGGGTTTTTGACCGTTCAGTTTTTGGTAGGGAGGCTTCTAGGGCCCTGGCTTCCTTATGCCAAGGTGAACGGTCCATAACGATTATTCTATTGAGTTCGCACTCTTGCTGCCTCTAGTGAGTGGACCGAGCCGGCGCTGCTCGCTCGTTTTCTGGAGGGACTCCACGAGTGGTTAGGATGAATTCTCCCGGGAGGTTCCTTCAGATGTGGACTCTTTGATTGCTCTCGCCATCCGCATAGGAACGACGGGTAGATCTTCGTCACCGGGCTCGTGGAAGAGAGCTCCGCATCCCAACGGTGTTTCCCTGCTCCGCATCGCAACCATCTCCCTCCTCTGGCTTTGAGACTGAGCCCATGCAGCTGGGAGGGATTCATCTCGACTAAGGAGAGGGAACGGAGGATCACCAACCGCCTGTGCCTCTATTGCGGAGTTGCTGGACATTTTGTTAATTCATGTCCAGTAAGAGGCCAGAGCCCATCAGTAGCGGAGGGCTACTGGTGAGCGCTACTACTCTGGTCTCTTCATCTAGATCTTGTGCTACTATGTCGGTCCATCTACGCTGGACCGGTTAGTGCTACATGCAGTGCCTTGATTGACTCTGGGCTGAGGGTTGTTTCATGGACGAAGCATGGGTTCGGAAACATAACATTCCTTTCAGACCGTTAGACAAGCCTACGCCCATGTTTGCCTTAGATGGTAGTCATCTTCCCAGTATCAGATTTGAGACACTACCTTTAACCCTCACAGTATCTGGTAACCACAGTGAGACTATTTCTTTTTTGATTTTCCGTTCACCGTTTACACCTGTTGTTTTGGGTCATCCCTGGCTAGTATGTCATAATCCTTCTATTAATTGGTCTAGTAATTCTATCCTATCCTGGAACGTTTCTTGTCATGTGAAGTGTTTATGTCTGCCATCCCTCCCGTTTCTTCTGTCCCTACTTCCCAGGAGGAACCTGGCGATTTGACAGGAGTGCCGGAGGAATATCATGATCTGCGCACGGTCTTCCAGTCGGTCCCGAACCAACTCCCTTCCTCCCTCACCGGTCGTATGATTGTAGTATTGATCTCCTTCCGGGGACCACTCCTCCTCGAGGTAGACTATACTCTCTGTCGGCTCCCGAACGTAAGGCTCGAGGGATTATTTGTCTGTGTCTCTTGACGCCGGTACCATAGTGCCTTCTTCTTCTCCGGCCGGGCGGGGTTCTTTTTGTTAAGAGGAAGGACGGTACTCTGCGCCCCTGCGTGGATTATCGAGGGCTGAATGACATAACGGTTAAGAATCGTTATCCGCTTCCCCCTTGTGTCATCAGCCTTCGAGATTCTGCTGGGAGCCAGGTGCTTTACTAAGTTGGACCTTCGTAACGCTTACCATCTCGTGCGCATCAGAGAGAGGGGGACGAGTGGAAAACGGCGTTTAACACTCCGTTAGGGCATTTTGAGTACCGGGCTTCTGCCCCGTTCGGTCTCGCCAATGCGCCAGCTGTTTTTCAGGCATTAGTTAATGATGTTCTGAGAGACATGCTGAACATCTTTGTTTTTGTCTATCTTGACGATATCCTGATTTTTTCTCCGTCACTCGAGATTCATGTTCAGCACGTTCGGCGTGTTCTACAGCGCTTTTAGAGAATTGTCTCTACGTAAAGGCTGAGAAGTGCTCTTTTCATGTCTCCTCCGTTGCTTTTCTCGGTTCCGTTATTTCCGCTGAAGGCATTCAGATGGATTCCGCTAAGGTCCAAGCTGTCAGTGATTGGCCCGTTCAAGGTCACGTGTCGAGTTGCAGCGCTTTTAGGTTTCGCTAATTTCTCCCGGCGTTTCATTCGTAATTTCGGTCAAGTTGCTGCCCCTCTCACAGCTCTTACTTCTGTCAAGACGTGTTTAAGTGGTCGGTTCCGCCCAGGGAGCTTTTGATCTTCTAAAAGAACGTTTTACGTCCGCTCCTATCCTCGTTACTCCTGACGTCACTAGACAATTCATTGTCGGGTTGACGCTTCAGAGGTAGGGCGTGGGAGCCATTCTATCCCAAGCGCTTCCAGTCCTGGCGATAAGGTTCATCCTTGCGCTTATTTTTCTCATCGCCTGTCGCCATCTGGCGCAACTATGATGTGGTAACCGTGAACTGCTCGCCATCCGCTTAGCCCTAGGCGAATGGCGACAGTGGTTGAGGGGCGACCGTTCCTTTTGTCGTTTGGACAGACCATAAGAACCTTGAGTACATCCGTTCTGCCAAACGACTTAATGCCCGTCAAGCTCGTTGGGCGTTGTTTTCGCTCGTTTCGCAGTTTGTGATTTCTTACCGTCCGGGTAGCAAAGAACACCAAGCCTGATGCCTTATCCCGTCTGTTTAGTTCTTCTGTGGCTTCTACTGATCTCGAGGGGATTCTTCCTTATGGGCGTGTTGTCGGGTTGACAGTCTGGGGAATTGAAAAGACAGGTTAAGCAAGCACTCACGCACACTGCGTCGCCGCGCGCTTTCTTGTCCTAGTAACCTCCTTTTCGTTTCCTGTTTCCACTCGTCTGGCTGTTCTTCAGTGGGCTCACTGCCAAGTTAGCTGGTCATCCCGGTGTTCGAGGCACTCTTGCGTCTATTCGCCAGCGCTTTTGAGTGGCCGACTCAGGAGCGTGACACGCGCCGTTTCGTGGCTGCGTGTTCAGACTGCGCGCAGAAGAAGTCTGGTAATTTTTTTCTGCTTCTGCTCCTGGTCTTGCTGGGTCTCAGTCTGTTCCTGCCCATCGCATCTCTCCTGTTCTTGTTCCTGCCCTTGCTGTGTCTCAGTCTGTCCCTAGTTCTCATTTTTTTTAGAGTAGTACCCTAGTTTCCCTTTTTATCGTTTTGTTACGGTCCTGAGGAGGAGTTGGGTTCTTTCTCGGGACGTGCTGGACCGTTTGATCTATGATTTCCTCCGTTGCCGCCAGTGTTCCTCCTCGAGAGCGCCAGGAGGCGCTCGGTGAGTGGGGGGTACTGTCATGTTTTGTCTTATATCATCTTGTCATTTTGCTTTTCCTTCTGTTCGTTTCCCCTGCTGGTCTTATTAGGTTCGTTCCCTTTTTCTATCCCTCTCTCTCCCCCTCCCTCTCTCTCCTCTCTCTATCGTTCCGTTCCTGCTCCCAGCTGTTCCTATTCCCCTAATCATCATTTAGTCTTCCCACACCTGTTCCCGATCCTTTCCCCTGATTAGAGTCCCTATTTATTCCTTTGTGTTCCGTTCCTGTCCCGTCGGTTCCTTGTTTTGTATTCACCATGCTGTGATTGTGTTTCGCCCTGTCCTGTCGTGTTTTTGCCTTCATCAGATGCTGCGTGTGAGCAGGTGTCTCTGTCTACTACGGCCTGCGCCTACCCGAAGCGACCTGCAGTCTGTGGCCGCTTCTCCAGTTATTCCCCTCTACAGACTAGAGGATTTCTGTTATTCCCTGTTTGGACTTAAATAAACTCTGTTTCTGTTAAGTCGCTTTTGGGTCCTCTTTCACCTGCATGACAA
>NW_025756955.1:0-6017 GCF_021184085.1 Oncorhynchus gorbuscha
CTACATGTACATTTACATTTACATTACATTTAAGTCATTTAGCAGACGCTCTTATCCAGAGCGACTTACAAATGGTGCATTTCACCTTATGACATCCAGTGGAACAACCACTTTACAATAGTGCATCTAAATATTTTAAGGGGGGAGGGGGTGAGAAGAGTTGCTATCTATCCTGGTATTCCTTAAAAGTGGGGTTTCAGGTGTCTCCGGAAGGTGGTGATTGACTCAACTGTCCTGGCGTACGTGAGGGAGTTTGTTCCATTGGGGAGCCAGAGCAGCGAACAGTTTTGACTGAGCTGAGCGGGAACTGTATTTCCTCAGTGGTAGGGAGGCGAGCAGGCCAGAGGTGGATGAACGCAGTGCCTATTTGGGTGTAGGGCCTGATCAGAGCCTGGAAGTACTGAGGTGCCGTTCCCCTCACAGCTCCGTAGGCAAGCACCATGGTCTTGTAGCGGATGCGAGCTTCAACTGGAAGCCAGTGGAGAGAGCGGAGGAGCGGGGTGACGTGAGAGAACTTGGGAAGGTTGAACACTAGGCGGGCTGCGGCGTTCTGGATGAGTTGTAGGGGGTTTAATGGCACAGGCAGGGAGCCCAGCCAACAGCGAGTTGCAGTAATCAGACGGGAGATGACAAGTGCCTGGATTAGGACCTGCGCCGCTTCCTGTGTGAGGCAGGGGTCGTACTCTGCGGATGTTGTAGAGCATGAACCTACAGGAGCCGGGCCACCGCCTTGATGTTAGTTGAAGCGACAGTTTGTTGTCAGGATCACGCGCCAAGGTTCTTGGCGCTCTGGGAGGAGGACACAATGGGTTGTCAACCGTGATAAGCGAGATCATGGAGCGGGCAGTCCTTCCCGGGAGGAAGAGCAGCTCCGTCTTTGAAGTTCAGCTTGAGGTGGTGATCCGTCATCCAATGATATGTCTGCCAGACATGCAGAGATGCGATTCTCCACCTGGTCATCAGAAGGGGGAAAGGAGAAGATTAATTGTGTGTCGTCTGCATAGCAATGATAGGAGAGACCATGTGAGGTTATGACAGAGCCAAGTGACTTGGTGTATAGCGAGAATAGGAGAGGGCCTAGAACAGAGCCCTGGGGGACACCAGTGGTGAGAGCGCGTGGTGAGGGGACAGATTCTCGCCACGCCACCTGGTAGAGCGACCTGTCAGGTAGGACGCAATCCAAAGCGTGGGCCGCGCCCGGAGATGCCCAACTCGGAGAGGGTGGAGAGGAGGATCTGATGGTTCACAGTATCGAAGGCAGCCGATAGGTCTAGAAGGATGAGAGCAGAGGAGAGAGAGTTAGCTTTAGCGGTGCGGAGCGCCTCCGTGATACAGAGAAGAGCAGTCTCAGTTGAATGACTAGTCTTGAAACCTGACTGATTTGGATCAAGAAGGTCATTCTGAGAGAGATAGCGGGAGAGCTGACCAAGGACGGCACGTTCAAGAGTTTTGAGAGAAAAGAAAGAAGGGATACTGGTCTGTAATTGTTGACATCGGAGGGATCGAGTGTAGGTTTTTTCAGAAGGGGTGCAACTCTCGCTCTCTTGAAGACGGAAGGGACGTAGCCAGCGGTCAGGGATAAGTTGATGAGCGAGGTGAGGTAAGGGAGAAGGTCTCCGGAAATGGTCTGGAGAAGAGAGGAGGGGATAGGGTCGAGCGGGCAGGTTGTTGGGCGGCCGGCCGTCACAAGACGCGAGATTTCATCTGAGAGAGAGGGAGAAAGAGGTCAGAGCACAGGGTAGGGCAGTGTGAGCAGAACCAGCGGTGTTGTTTGACTTAGCAAACGAGGATCGGATGTCGTCGATCTTCTTTTCAAAATGGTTGACGAAGTCATCTGCAGAGAGGGAGGAGGGGGGAGGGGAGGAGGATTCAGGAGGGAGGAGAATGTGGCAAAGAGCTTCCTAGGGTTAGAGGCAGATGCTTGGAATTTAGAGTGGTAGAAAGTGGCTTTAGCAGCAGAGACAGAGGAGGAAAATGTAGAGAGGAGGGAGTGAAAGGATGCCAGGTCCGCAGGAGGCGAGTTTTCCTCCATTTCCGCTCGGCCTTCCGGAGCCCTGTTCTGTGAGCTCGCATTGAGTCGTCAAGCCACGGAGCGGGAGGGAGGACCGAGCCGGCCTGGAAGATAGGGGGACATAGAGAGTCAAAGGATGCAGAAAGGGAGGAGAGGAGGGTTGAGGAGGCAGAATCAGGAGATAGGTTGGAGAAGGTTTGAGCAGAGGGAAGAGATGATAGGATGGAAGAGGAGAGAGTAGCGGGGGAGAGAGAGCGAAGGTTGGGACGGCGCGATACCATCCGAGTAGGGGCAGTGTGGGAAGTGTTGGATGAGAGCGAGAGGAAAAGGATACAAGGTAGTGGTCGGAGACTTGGAGGGAGTTGCAATGAGGTTAGTGGAAGAACAGCATCTAGTAAAGATGAGGTCGAGCGTATTGCCTGCCTTGTGAGTAGGGGGAAGGTGAGAGGTGAGGTCAAAAGAGGAGAGGAGTGGAAAGAAGGAGGCAGAGAGGAATGAGTCAAAGGTAGACGTGGGGAGGTTAAAGTCACCCAGAACTGTGAGAGGTGAGCCGTCCTCAGGAAAGGAGCTTATCAAGGCATCAAGCTCATTGATGAACTCTCCGAGGGGACCTGGAGGGCGATAAATGATAAGGATGTTAAGCTTGAAAGGGCTGGTAACTGTGACAGCATGAAATTCAAAGGAGGCGATAGACAGATGGGTAAGGGGAGAAAGAGAGAATGACCACATGGGAGAGATAAGGATCCCTATGCCACCACCCCGCTGACCAGAAGCTCTCGGGTGTGCGAGAACACGTGGGCGGACGAAGAGAGAGCAGTAGGAGTAGCAGTGTTATCTGTGGTGATCCATGTTTCTGTCAGTGCCAAGAAGTCGAGGACTGGAGGGAGGCATAGGCTGAGATGAACTCTGCCTTGTTGGCTGCAGATCGGCAGTTCCAGAGGCTACCGGAGACCTGGAACTCCACGTGGGTCGTGCGCGCTGAGACCACCAGATTAGGTGGCATGACGGCCACGCGGTGTGGAAGCGTTGTATGGTCTGTGCAGAGAGGAGAGAACAGGGATAGACAGACACATAGTTGACAGGCTACAGAAGAGGCTACGCTAATGCAAGGAGATTGAATGACAAGTGGACTACACGCCTGAATGTTCAGAAAGTTAAGCTTACGTAGCAAGAATCTTATTGACTAAAATTATTAAAAATGATACAGTACTGCTGAAGTAGGCTAGCTGGCAGTGGCTGCGTTGTTGACTTTGTAGGCTAGCTGACAGTGGCTGCGTTGTTGACACTACACTAATCAAGTCGTTCCGTTGAGTGTAGTAGTTTCTACAGTGCTGCTATTCGGGGCTAGCTGGCTAGCTAGCACTGTTGATTACGTTATGTTGCGTTAAAAGAACGACAATAGCTGGCTAGCTAACCTAGAAAATCGCTCTAGACTACACAATTATCTTTGATACACAGACGGCTATGTAGCTAGCTATGTAGCTAGCTACGATCAAACAAATCAAACCGTTGTGCTGTAATGAAATGAAATGAAAAATGTGATACTACCTGTGGAGCGAAGCGGAATGCGACCGGGTTGTTGAGTGCGGAAGTTCTATTCAGTAGACGTTGGCTAGCTGTTGGCTAGCTAGCAGTGTCTCCTACGTTAAGGACGACAAATAGCTGGCTAGCTAACCTCGGTAAATTAAGATAATCACTCTAAGACTACACGCTCTAAACTACACAATTATCTTGGATACGAAGACAGCAAAGACAACTATGTAGCTAGCTAACACTACACTAATCAAGTCGTTCAGTTGAGTGTAATAGTTTCTACAGTGTTGCTATTCGGTAGACGGTGGACGTTTGCTAGCTGGCTAGCTGCTGGGCAGATAGCAGTGTAGACTACGTTAGGACGACGAAATACGAAGTTGCAATAGAAGTGCTGACTGTTTCACTTTGTTGTCCTCTTTCTTTTCCTTTTTTTTTACACTACGGTTACAAGATGCAGGCCTCCTTATTGTCCCTAGAATTTCTAAGCAAACAGCTGGAGGCAGGGCTTTCTCCTAAATAGCTATTTTTTATGGAAAGATCATTTTATGGAATGATCTATCCATGTGAGAGAGGCACACTCAGTCTCGACTGAAAACTCATCTCTTCAGTAAGTCCTATGAATGAGTGTAGTCTGGCCCAGGGGTGCGAAGGTGAACGGCAAGGCACTGGAGCTACAAACTGCCCCCTCTCCACTGGGATTCTGGGGGTTGAGTCACTGGCTTACTAGTGCTCTTCCATGCCATCCCTAGGAGGGGTACGTCACTTGAGTGGGTTGGGTTCTCTGTATTGGTATTACCCACATCAGCCCATTAAAACACATTGGTAGAGCAGAGATGACTTAGATCCTTCAAAATGAACTCTGGACCTCGAAGCCAGTTCGACTGCATTTTTTCCATTGCTCCCTCTAATCAGGGATTGATTTAGACCTGGGACACTAAGTGTGTGCAATTCATTATCAGGTAGAACAGAAAACCAGCAGGCTCCGGACCTCGTAGAGTAAGAATTGAATACCCCTGACTTAGAGCATGTGACTTTTCAACACACAGGTGTTTCATCTCCCCACTGGGATGATTTTAACAGTGAAATGTCACACATGCCTCATTCCACTCAGGTAGGAGGGTACCAGAAATACATTAAAAACAAAACAAATGAAAGAGAACACTTCAGGAGCACACAGACCAAAAATATCCCTGGCATCATCAATAATTTCAACAAGCTCGGCTCGGTATTATAGCACCACCAAATTCCATTTATTAAAAGTGATTCTAATTCCTATGGGGAGGGGTGGTCGGAAACCCGATGAATCTGCCAAAATCTGCAAAAGCTCCAGTACTGTTTTGGTAAAGTAAAAATCAGGATACACCGTATCTGTTTGAATTCTCTGAAAAAACCTGTTACCGTCTAGCCTTGCGTAGTATGCCACTATCGTTGCGTAGTGTGCCACTGTCATTGAGGAAGAATATGAACACCATGATCATGGTCAAGTAGAGGATGGTAGTGGTGGTAGTCTGTAGCTTGGAGAGAAGTAGTGCACATCAAAGACTCACAAGACATCTCACCCATTGAGCATGATTGGGATGCTCGGGATCGACGTGCACAACAGCTGGGTATGAGTTCCAGCCAATATCCAACAACTTCGCAAAACCATCGAAGAGGAGCGGACAACATTCCACAGGCCTCAATCAACAACCTGATCAACTCTATGCTAGGTGATGTGTCCCTCTGTATGAGGAAATGGTGGTCACACCAGATATTGACTGTTTTTCTGATTCACAAACCCTATCTTTATTTAAAAAGGTATCTGTGATCAACAGATGCATGTCTGTATTCCAGTCATGTGGAAATCCATAGATTATGGCATAAAGAATGTATTTTAATGAACCAATTTCCTTATAGAACTATAACTCAGTAAAATCGTTGAAATTGTTGCATGTTGCGTTTATGTTTTTGTTCAGTGTAGATACATATATTTTTCCGCATATTGCCAGATTATTGCTATCAACCCTGTTTGTATCTTTTGGAACAATGGTAAGTGAAGTTTATTAAAATGATGTAGAATAGATGGGCCACCACAGATGTTACAGGCATCCACAAGGTCTTGACCACCATGTTGCTATGCTTCTTTAGCATCATATTGTTATTTATTTAATCACATTGTTGTTGTGGTCGTAGAAGAGTACAGAGATGGGACTGAGCTTGGTGGGTGCGCAGCACGCTTTGGGAACCTCATCCGGCTTCAAAGGTGAACCTGCCATGAAAAAAAGGTCAATCAGACTTATTCATACATACACTTTGATATTATCAATGATAATATCCTGTTCATAAAAAGAGTGGATTATTATTATGCAGATGCTTCAGTGCTCTCCTACCTCAGTGGGATGTGGCTTCGCCCCCTTGTCTGAATGTGGTCAATATGTTTTATCACGGGTTGTTCTGTGCTCACAAGACTTTATAGCCCACTGAGCCAAAGCCT
>NW_025756956.1:0-5000 GCF_021184085.1 Oncorhynchus gorbuscha
TGTTGTGAACAGTCTAATGAGGTAGTTGTCTACAGTAGAGTTCTGTTGTGAACAGTCTAATGAGGTAGTTGTCTACAGTAGAGTTCTGTTGTGAACAGTCTAATGAGGTAGTTGTCTACAGTAGAGTTCTGTTGTGAACAGTCTAATGAGGTAGTTGTCTACAGTAGAGTTCTGTTGTGAACAGTCTAATGAGGTAGTTGTCTACAGTAGAGTTCTGTTGTGAACAGTCTAATGAGGTAGTTGTCTACAGTAGAGTTCTGTTGTGAACAGTCTAATGAGGTAGTTGTCTACAGTAGAGTTCTGTTGTGAACAGTCTAATGAGGTAGTTGTCTACAGTAGAGTTATGTTGTGAACAGTCTAATGAGGTAGTTGTCTACAGTAGAGTTATGTTGTGAACAGTCTAATGAGGTAGTTGTCTACAGTAGAGTTCTGTTTTGAATAGTCTCTAATGAGGTAGTTGTCTACAATAGAGTTCTGTTTTCCTGATGTGGATCCAGACTTTGGCTTCGTCCCAAATGGCACCCTATTCCCTACATTGCGCGCTGCTCGATAGGGTACGATTTGGGACATGGGTGCAGACGTTTTATCCCTGCATAATGCCTCTTCTGTTTAATCTAAAGACATGAATTCTGTTGAGGGCCATTGCTTGGCTGTGAGGGTAGTGAGATATTCAAATTATATCATTTCCATAATGTGGCTAATTATCTGAGTATTGGTGAATGGAATACTGAGAGGAAATCTTTAGCACACACGGGCCATTTCCCCTCCTCCATCTCACACACACACACACACACACACACACACACACACACACACACACACACACACACACACACACACACACACACACACACACACACACACACACACACACACACACACACACACACACACACACACACACACACACACACACACACGCCATCTTTTCCATCTCCTGCTGTTATTCACAGTCATTTACACACACACACACACACACACACACACACACACACACACACACACACACACACACACACACACACACACACACACACACACACACACACACACACACACACACACACACACACACACACACACACACACACACACACCAAATACAGAGGCTATAAAATAAACAGTCAAAATAGGAAATGATTCTGCATGTGTTTTCATCATCATATTTCTGCCTTACAGTGCACCCTGTGCATTTAACATCACAGTCCCATCTCCACTACCTGCAGTTTACTAAATACTATTTCCCCTGGATTTGATCAAATAGTCTGCATGACAAAGAGTCTCGTCCTTGCATTAAAAAAGAAAGTCTCAGTAGTTTCTTTATACACATCAGTCTTCAATAGACTTGACCGAATAATCCTTTAACAGGGTTGTAAAAACAGGGCTGTGTTATTGTGAGAGTCTGTCTGCTACACTACGAACTGACTCAGCCGGGGGCTGCTGTCTGCTACACTACGTACTGACTCAGCCGGGTGGCTGCTGTCTGCTACACTACGTATTGACTCAGCCGGGGGCTGCTGTCTGCTACACTACGTATTGACTCAGCCGGGGGCTGCTGTCTGCTACACTACGTACTGACTCAGTCGGGGGCTGCTGTCTGCTACACTACGTATTGACTCAGCCGGGGGCTGCTGTCTGCTACACTACGTATTGACTCAGCCGGAGGCTGCTGGTTGGTACACTATGTATTGACTCAGCCGGGGGCTGCTGTCTGCTACACTACGTATTGACTCAGCCAGAGGCTGCTGGTTGGTACACTACGTATTGACTCAGCCGGAGGCTGTTGGTTGATACACTATGTATTGACTCAGCCGGGGGCTGCTGTCTGCTACACTACGTTCTGACTCAGCCGGGGGCTGCTGTCTGCTACACTACGTACTGACTCAGCCGGGGGCTGCTGTCTGCTACACTACGTACTGACTCAGCCGGGGGCTGCTGTCTGCTACACTACGTACTGACTCAGCCGGGTGGCTGCTGTCTGCTACACTACGTATTGACTCAGCCGGGGGCTGCTGTCTGCTACACTACGTATTGACTCAGCCGGGGGCTGCTGTCTGCTACACTACGTACTGACTCAGTCGGGGGCTGCTGTCTGCTACACTACGTATTGACTCAGCCGGGGGCTGCTGTCTGCTACACTACGTAGTGACTCAGCCGGAGGCTGCTGGTTGGTACACTATGTATTGACTCAGCCGGGGGCTGCTGTCTGCTACACTACGTATTGACTCAGCCGGAGGCTGCTGGTTGGTACACTACGTATTGACTCAGCCGGAGGCTGCTGGTTGGTACAGTATGCATTGACTTAGCCGGAGGCTGCTGGTTGGTACACTATGTATTGACTCAGCCGGAGGCTGCTGGTTGGTATACTATGTATTGACTCAGCAGGAGCCTGCTGGTTGGTACACAGTACAGATCTGATACGTGTGCCTGTTTTGGGCTGTGTGTGTGTGTGTGAGTGTGTGTGTGTGTGTGTGCGTGTGCGTGTGCGTGTGCGTGTGTGTGTGTGTGTGTGTGTGTGCGTGTGTGTGTTTCGGGCTGTGTGTGTGTGCGCGTGAGTGTGAGTGTGAGTGTGAGTGTGAGTGTGCGCGTGCGCGTGCGCGTGCGCGTGTGCGTGCGTGTGTGCGTGCGTGCGTGTGTGTGTGTGTGTGTGTGTGTGTGCGTTTCGGGCTGTGTGTGTGTTTAGGGTGTGGTACAGACCTTAGGGACAGACATCTGAAAGCTGTAGACTCACTCAAAAATAACATTACATCGTGACTCGGCCATTTATAATGCACAGTCACAACCCTCAGAGATTACCTTTTAAACAACAAACATTTTGATGTGTTTTATCTCTTGAGAAAGACCCCTCACATGACCTCCTCTCTCTTTAATTGGCTCGATGTGATCTGTAGGGATTTGAGGAGGGCGGAGACTACAACAGACCACCTTAGGGAATACGTTGGGGTGGCTGCTAACTCAGTGTTTACCCTACAGTTTTAATGAACAGGCTGCCCTGCAGCCATCGGCTAGCTCTGTTCCTTAGCACTCCACTGAAAAATGACCAATAGGACAGACTGATATCACCCAGCCCATCTCTCTAGCTCTCTCTCTACCTCTCTCTACCTCTCTACCTCTCTACCTCTCTGCCTCTCTACCTCTCCTACCTCTCTCTCGTGTGTGTGTTACAGCCTGGACACATTAAAATAGATTAAGTGAGATGTTTTTGGCCAACACACAATACTCATAACATCAAAGTGGGAATTATATTTTTATATAATTATATTTCAATAAATATTCAACCCCTTCAGGAGTAAAAAAAGTGCTTAACAAGTCACATAATAAGTTGCATGGACTCTGTGTGCAATAACAGTGTTTAACATGATGTTTGAATGACTACCTCATCTTCTGTAGTTTCCTCTCTCTGTATACACATACAATTATCTGTAAGTTCCCTCCCTGTACCCACACATACAATTATCTGTAAGTTCCCTCATCTCTTACCCACATACAATTATCTGTAAGTTCCCTCATCTCTGTACTCCACACATACAATTATCAAGTTCCTATCTGTACTCCACACATAATTATCTGTAAGTCCCTCATCTCTGTACTCCACACATACAATTATCTGTAAGTTCCCTCATCTCTGTACTCCACACATACAATTATCTGTAAGTTCCCTCATCTCTGTACTCACACATACAATTATCTGTAAGTTCCCTCATCTCTGTACTCCACACATACAATTATCTGTAAGTTCCCTCATCTCTGTACTCCACACATACAATTATCTGTAAGTTCCCTCATCTCTGTACTCCACACATACAATTATCTGTAAGTTCCCTCATCTCTGTACTCCACACATACAATTATCTGTAAGTTCCCTCATCTCTGTACCCCACACATACAATTATCTGTAAGTTCCCTCATCTCTGTACCCCACACATACAATTATCTGTAAGTTCCCTCATCTCTGTACCCCACACATACAATTATCTGTAAGTTCCCTCATCTCTGTACTCCACACAAACAATTATCTGTAAGTTCCCACAGTCAAGCAGTGAATTTCAAACATTGATTCAACCACAAATACCAGGGAGGATTTCCAATGCCTCACGAAGAAGGGCACCTATTGGTAGATGGGTATAAAAATGAAATGGTGCATCAATACACCCAGTCACTACAAAGATATAGTTATCCTTCCTAACTCAGTTGCCAGAGAGGAAGGAAACCGCTCAGGGATTTCACCATAAGGCCAGTTACAGTTTAATGTCTGTGATAGGAGAAAACTGAGGATGGATCAACAACATTATAGTTACTCTACAATACTAACCTAAATGACAGAGTGAAAGGAAGAAAGCCTGTATAGAATAAAAATATTCTAAAACATGCATCCTGTTTGCAAAAAGGCACTAAAGTAATACTGAAAAGCAATTCACTTTGTCCTGATTACAAAGTGTTATGTTTGGGGCAAATCCAATACAACACATTACTGAATACCACTCTCCATATTTTCAAGCATAGTGGTGTCTGCATCATGTTATGGGTATGCTTATAATCATTAAGGACTGGGGAGGTTTTCAGGATAAAAAAGAAACATAATGGAGCTAAGCACAGGTAAACTCCTAGAGGAAAACCTGGTTCAGTCTGCTTTCCACCAGACACTGGGCATTGAATTCACCAGCAAGTCTATAACCTAAAACACAATCCCAACTCTACACGGGAGTTGCTTATCAAAAACACAGTGAATGTTCTTGAGAGGCCGAGCTACAGTTTTGACATAAATCTACTTGACAATCTATGGCAAAACCTAAAAATGGCTGTCTAGCAATGATCAACAATCAATGTGGCAGAGCTTGAAGAATGTTGAAAAGGATAATGGGTAAATGTTGCACAATTCACTTGTGGAAAGCTTTTAGAGACGTACCCAGAAAGACTCACAGCTGGAATCGCTGCCAAAGATGCTTCTACAAAGTATTGACTCAGAGGTGTGAATACTTATATAAATTAGATATCTCTGT
>NW_025756957.1:0-6017 GCF_021184085.1 Oncorhynchus gorbuscha
ACTCCCTGAATATGAGTCTCTATAATATTACGAGTTGTTTAATTTAATTTGTTTTTTTGTTTTCTCCTTCGGTTGTTGGAGAAACCAGCTGATATTTGTTTATTTCGCTTTTATTTTTTTTGCAGTACATTGTTTCATTACGAACCTCTTTATGTCGTTTTCCAATGTCTGATTGGAATTTGTGTTCAGTCCTCCGTCTCGTCCCTCTCTTATCTCCTATATAGTGCACTTCTTTGACTAATGTCCATAGGACTCTGGTCTAAAGTAGTGTACTATATAGGAATATGGTTCTATAGGGCTCTGGTCTAAAGTAGTGCACTATAGGAATAGGGTTCTATAGGGCTCTGGCTCCAAAGTAGTACTATAGGAATAGGTCTTCATAGGCTCTGGTCTAAAGTAGAGCACCATATAGGGAATAGGGTCCGTATGGGATCTAAGCCCCATTGATTGTAAAAAGAGGGAACTGATTTATTCACTAGGAGACGGGTTAAAAGCAGATGCTTAAAAATAGGACCAAGTTTAACGAGGGAACATTAAATGAAACAGGTTACTATTTGGGAATATTGACCTTGGGTGTGTTTTCTGGTCGTGTGGAACGGGCCAGAGATGTAAACAAGACCCTGTAAAAGACACAAGCTCCTCAACAACAACAAGAGTGTCCATCAACATATCAAAGATCCTGGAAGTTTAAAGGACCAGATAAGAACGAACACAAAATGCTGACCGAGCTAGAATTGGACCCTAACATCGTATTGTTACACTTGATTATCTTCAAGCCTCTAAGATGGTGTATGAATAAAACTACGATCATTATTTAGTACTTTATTTTTTTATTTTTTATTACGGAACGGCCAAATTATCCGAGCTTTCCAAGTAAACGTTTTAGATGTTGAAAGTGTGTTTTTCAAAAGGCCTCTCTGACATAGAAGCCGTTTTGTTATGTGTGCTACAGTCACACGTTGTTCTCAACCTGAAACACCGTGGACACTTCACAAACCAAGAGGAGATTTACACAGCAACGCTCAGCAGTGGATATAGTGGATATATCCCGCTGTGTAGAGAACATGCTACTGGCGTCTACAGAGCGACAATTTGAATGTCAATCATTTCTTCAAGTATATATAAATATATAGTTTTTTTGTGTTGGTGAGAGGGAGGGAAAATGTACTGACTGCTGCTTGAAAACTGAGGACGTTGCTATGGTTACAGACCTTGTTGCTAACACGTCGCCACGGCGCCAGTCGGTACGGAGCAGAATCTCATCTCGCGCTCATTGTTCTCTGCTACTAAAAATGGATCTCAAATGACACCCTGTTCCCTATACAGTCCCCTTACGTGCCTGGTCAGAAGTAGTGCACAGGGAGGTGGGTGGATCTAAAATGACACCCTGTTCCCTATACAGTCCCTTTACGTGCCCTGGTCAGAAGTAGTGCACAGGGAGGTGGGTGGATCTCAAATGACAGCCTGTTCCCTATACAGTCCCCTTTACGTGCCCTGGTCAGAAGTAGTGCACAGGAGGTGTATGGATCTAAAATGACACCCTGTTCCCTATACAGTCCCCTTATGTGCCCTGGTCAGAAGTAGTGCACAGGGAGGTGGGTGGATCTAAAATGACAGCCTGTTCCCTATACAGTCCCCTTACGTGCCCTGGTCAGAAGTAGTGCACAGGGAGGTGGGTGGATCTCAAATGACACCCTGTTCCCTATACAGTCCCCTTACGTGCCCTGGTCAGAAGTAGTGCACTCAGGGAGGTGTGGTCAGAAGTTGATCTCAAATGACACCCTGTTCCCTATACAGTCCCCCTAACGTGCCCTGGTCAGAAGTAGTGCACAGGGAGGTGTGGTGGATCTCAAAAACACCCTGTTCCCTATACAGTCCCCTTCAAGTACGTGCCCCCCTGGTCAGAAGTAGTGCACAGGGAGGTGGGTGGATCTCAAATGACAGCCTGTTCCCTATACAGTCCCCTTACGTGCCCTGGTCAGAAGTAGTGCACAGGGAGGTGTATGGATCTAAAATGACACCCTGTTCCCTATACAGTCCCCTTATGTGCCCTGGTCAGAAGTAGTGCACAGGGAGGTGGGTGGATCTAAAATGACAGCCTGTTCCCTATACAGTCCCCTTACGTGCCCTGGTCAGAAGTAGTGCACAGGGAGGTGGGTGGATCTCAAATGACACCCTGTTCCTATACAGTCCCCTTACGTGCCCTGGTCAGAAGTAGTGCACAGGGAGGTGTATTGATCTCAAATGACACCCTGTTCCCTATACAGTCCCCTTACGTGCCCTGGTCAGAAGTAGTGCACAGGGAGGTGGGTGGATCTCAAATGACACCCTGTTCCCTATACAGTCCCCTAATGTGCCCTGGTCAGAAGTAGTGCACAGGGGAGGTGGGTGGATTCAAATGACACCCTGTTGGTCCCTATACAGTCCCCTTACGTGCCCTGGTCAGAAGTAGTGCACAGGGAGGTGGGTGGATCTCAAATGACACCCTGTTCCCTATACAGTCCCCTTACGTGCCCTGGTCAGAAGTAGTGCACAGGGAGGTGGGTGGATCTCAAAGGACACCCTGTTCCCTATACAGTCCCCTTTACATGCCCTGGTCAGAAGTAATGCACAGGGAGGTGGGTGGATCTCAAATGACACCCTGTTCCCTATACAGTCCCCCCTTACGTGCCCTGGTCAGAAGTAGTGCACAGGGAGGTGGGTGGATCTCAAAGGACTGGTAGAGAGATATCATACAGCAGGTTTTCCTTGAGAAGATGAATGAGATGAGAGAGTCTGGAAAAGGGCTTGATCTGTATGAGCCTCGTGTTTTGATAAGGACAGTAATATTCTCCTCTTATTTCTGATACAGTACATGAAAAGCAATTGCTTTTTTTCTGGGGCCCAATAACTCAGTCAGCGCTTTAGATGCCTTATAATCAGTGTGCGAGTCGATCTGAGTCGATCTGCCGGGGGGTTGAGGCAGGAAATTTGCCTGGGAGCCGTTGCTTTCCATAGATATAGAGCTCTTTTATCGTTTATGCATCTCTCTAAATTTTAAACTTTTACATTTGAGTAATTTAGCAGAACCTCTTATCCAGAGCAACTTACAGTCAGAGATCTACCTGAAGGAAGGTACCAGGCCTTACAGTCAGAGATCTACCTGAAGGAAGGTATCAGGACTTACAGTCAGAGATCTACCTGAAGGAAGGTATCAGGCCTTACAGTCAGAGATCTACCTGAAGGAAGGTACAGGCCTCAGCCAGAGATCTACCTGAAGAAAGGTATCAGGTCTTACAGAAGATCTACCTGAAGGAAGGTAACAGGCCTTACAGTCAGAGATCTACCCTGAAGGGAAGGGAGGGTCACTATCAGGCCTTACAGTCAGAGATCTACCTGAAGGAAGGTACCAGGCCTTACAGTCAGAGATCTACCTGAAGGAAGGTATCAGGCCTTACAGTCAGAGATCTACCTGAAGGAAGGTATCAGGCCTTACAGTCAGAGATCTACCTGAAGGAAGGTACCAGGCCTTACAGTCAGAGATCTACCTGAAGGAAGGGAGGTCACTATCAGGCCTTACAGTCAGAGATCTACCTGAAGGAAGGTATCAGGCCTACCTGAAGGAAGGTATCAGTCAGAGATCTACCTGAAGGGAGGTATCAGGCCTTAAGTCAGAGATGTATCTGAGGCCCTTACAGTCAGAGATCTACCTGAAGGAAGGTATCAGGCCTGACAGTCAGAGATCTACCTGAAGGAAGGTATCAGACCTTACAGTCAGAGATCTACCTGAAGCAGGCCTTACAGTCAGAGATCTACCTGAAGGAAGGTATCAGGCCTTACAGTCAGAGATCTACCTGAAGGAAGGTACCAGGCCTTACAGTCAGAGATCTACCTGAAGGAAGGTACCAGGCCTGACAGTCAGAGATCTACCAGAAGGAAGGTATCAGGCCTTACAGTCAGAGATCTACCTGAAGGAAGGGAGGGTCACTATCAGGCCTTACAGTCAGAGATCTACCTGAAGGAAGGTATCAGGCCTTACAGTCAGAGATCTACCTGAAGGAAGGTATCAGGCCTTACAGTCAGAGATCTACCTGAAGGAAGGTATCAGGCCTTACAGTCAGAGATCTACCTGAAGGAAGGTATCAGGCCTTACAGTCAGAGATCTACCTGAAGGAAGGTACCAGGCCTGACAGTCAGAGATCTAACAAGGAAGGTACCCAGTGACAGAGATCTACCTGAAGGAAGGTATCGAGGCCTGACAGTCAGAGATCTACCTGAAGGAAGGTATCAGACCTTACAGTCAGAGATCTACCTGAAGGAAGGTCACTATCAGGCCTTAGAGTCAGAGATCTACCTGAAGGAAGGTATCAGGCCTTACAGTCAGAGATCTACCTGAAGGTAGGGAGGGTCACTATCCTGGCCTTGAGTCAGAGATCTACCTGAAGGGAGGTATCAGGCCTTACAGTCAGAGATCTACCTGAGGAGGTATCTACCTGTCAGAGATCTACCTGAAGGGAGGTATCAGGCCTTACAGTCAGATCTACCTGAAGGAAGGTACCATTACATTTTACATTGGGTGTTTAGGCCTCTTATCCAGAGCCTGGAAATTGGTATTCACCTTATGACATCCAGTGGGACAGTCATAACAATAGCATCTAAAACTTAGGGGGGGGTGAAGGATTACTTATCCATCCTAGGTATTCCTTAAAGAGCGGATTTTCAGGTGTCTCCAGTGGTGATTGATCTGTCCTGGCGTCGTGAGGGAGTTTGTTCCCACCAGGCCCAGGGCAGAGATCTTTTGACCTGAAGGAAGGTTCCTCAGTGGTAGGGAGGCACAGTCAGAGATCTACCCTTGTTTGGAAGGGCCTGATCAGGCCTGAAGGAAGGTACTGAGTGCAGTTCCCCTCACAGAGATCTCCGTAGGCAAGGACCAGGTCTTGTAGCAGATCACCTGGCCTTACAGTCAGAGATCTACCTGAAGGAAGGTATCAGGCCTTACAGTCAGAGATCTACCTGAAGGAAGGTATCAGGCCTGACAGTCAGAGATCTACCTGAAGGAAGGTATCAGGCCTTACAGTCAGAGATCTACCTGAAGGAAGGTACCAGGCCTTACAGTCAGAGATCTACCTGAAGGAAGGTATCAGGCCTTACAGTCAGAGATCTACCTGAAGTGAAGGAGGGTCATATCAGGCCTTGCAGTCAGAGATCTACCTGAAGGAAGGTATCAGGCCTTACAGTCAGAGATCTACCTGAAGGAAGGTATCAGGCCTTACAGTCAGAGATCTACCTGAAGGAAGGTACCAGGCCTTACAGTCAGAGATCTACCTGAAGGAAGGTATCAGGCTTTACAGTCAGAGATCTACCTGAAGGAAGGTACCAGGCCTTACAGTCAGAGATCACCTGAGAAGGTCTAGATCCTGAAGGAAGGTATCAGGCCTTACAGTCAGAGATCTACCTGAAGGAAGGTATCAGGCCTTACAGTCAGAGATCTACCTGAAGGAAGGTATCAGGCCTGACAGTCAGAGATCTACCTGAAGGAAGGTACCAGGCCTTACAGTCAGAGATCTACCTAAGGAAGGTATCAGGCCTTACAGTCCGAGATCTACCTGAAGGAAGGTAAGGCCTGACAGTCAGAGATCTACCTGAAGGAGGTATCAGGCCTCACAGTCAGATCTACCTGAAGGAAGGGAGGGTCACTATCAGGCCTTAGAGTCAGCTACCTGAAGGAAGGTATCAGGCCTCAGTCAGAGATCTACCTGAAGGAAGGTATCAGGCCTTACAGTCAGAGATCTACCTGAAGGAAGGTATCAGGCCTTACAGTCAGAGATCTACCTGAAGGGAAGGTATCAGGTCCTTACCAGGCCTGACAGAGATCTACCTGAAGGAGGTATCAGGCCTTACAGTCAGAGATCTACCTGAAGGAAGGTACCAAGGAAAGCCTACCAGGCTACCTGAAGGAAGGTATCAGTCTTAGTGATCTACCTGAAGGAAGGTATCAGAACTAACAGTCAGAGATCTACCTGAAGGAAGGTATCAGG
>NW_025756958.1:0-6016 GCF_021184085.1 Oncorhynchus gorbuscha
GGTGGTCCAGGGATTGAACCCACTACCTTGGCGTTACAAGCGCCATGCTCTACCAACTGAGCTACAGAGGACCATACAATTTTTGGGGAAGCCTGGTTTCCCTTGGCAACCTTGAATACACTTCACTGACAGGAACACATACAGACATGGGAACACATACAGACATGGGAACACATACAGACATGGGAACACATACTCACGTAGACACATACAGACATGGGTACACATACTCACGTAGATATACACACATGCCTACACCAACCTCTTGTTCTCCACAACACCTGTCTCCCTCTCTCTCCTGCTGTGTAGTGGATGGTAGCTGGTCGTGCTGGTCTGGCTGGTCTATGTGTTCAGTGACGTGTGGAGGGGGACACTATACGAGGTCACGCACCTGCAACAACCCCCCACCAGCATACGGAGGAGATATCTGTCTGGGACTACACACTGAAGAGGCTCTCTGTAACATACAATCGTGTCCAGGTACACACACATACTCACACACATACACACGTAGTCACACACACACACACACACACACACACACACACACACACACACACACACACACACACACACAAACACATCACATGCAACCTGCTTTAGTTCCTGTCTGTCTACTAGTTGTTTGTTTGCTAGAAACACACTTTACTGCCATTCATTGTTCATAATGATTTGTCTCTTGGCAGTTGTTACACAGTTGAATGTAAACATGTGTACACAGCAGTCCAGTTATAATAGTTTGGTTGTTTTCTGTCTCCAGAGAGTTGGTCTAACTGGTCCCTATGGTGCCAGTGTGACAGTTCTGGCTCCCAGCTGCGGGTTCGACACTGTAATGTCCTGTTCCCTACTGGAAACCAATGTTCAGGAAGTCACACTGAGACCAGGGCCTGCCCACCTGACTCCAACGTTATACCGGGTAATAGAACACACACACGCACACATGCACACACACACACGTGCACACACACATACATACACACACACACACACGTGCACACACACATACATACATCACACACACACACACACACGCACACACGCACACACACGTGCACACACACACACACACACACACACACACACACACACACACACACACACACACACACACACACACACACACACACACACACACACACACACACACACACACGTTGACGTCTTCCACATAGTGTGAATAGACACTTTGGACTATCTAACACTTAGCAACCCATAGATAATAAAACATTTGAACTTCTTCAAAACGGTCTCATCCTTCCCTTTGTAACGTACTCCATGACAGTAGCCGACCTTAGTTTATAAGTATGCTGCAGTGTTATGACAGTTACCTAATTAGGGGATAAGTGTGAATCGATTTATTTGTCTGAAACACCAGTGTGTGTCTAGCTCCTAATCTGTTTTAATGGGAATGGGAATGGGAATAGGAATGGGAATGGGAATAGGAATGGGAATGGGAATGGGAATAGGAATGGGAATGGGAATAGGAATGGAATGGAATGGGAATGGGAATGGGAATGGAATGGAATGGGAATGGGAATAGGAAAAGGAATAGGAATAGGAATGGGAATAGGAATGGGAATGACCATGCCACTCCATCAAGGGTCATTAGAAGAGTTGTGTACTTAATTTCTATTAATGAGGCCTGATACACTTACTTATCATTCACTAGTTATCATGTGCTACTTATCATTTGCTACTTATCATAAGCCTCTTCAGGTGCCTAGTGATGGGTTTCATCATCCTCTGGTTCAGTCTCAATATAATGCTCACACACGTCCCTCGTATCTATCCCGTTGTTCAGGGTAACAAGTCTGTGCTTCTGTTCATTATCTCTTTTTATTTTCTTTATTTAAAGAAGTCTCCATCGCTCGTTCCAGTCAGGAGGAGAGAAGATGCGGAGGTACGAGTGCGTATGTGTTCAATGTAGTGGGATAATGTGATAATGTAGTGTTAAAGTGGGATAATGTAGTGGGACAGTGAGATAATGGTGTGATTTGGTGCACAACGTGACAACGGTGGCATTGCATTAATGCAATGTGCCAACGCATGGTGGTGATGATTGCAGCGTGACTGCAACATGATGTTATTAATGTAATGCGATAATGCAATTTGATAATGTAAACGTGATGGTGCTTAATAATGAAGTGTGACAGTGTGATAATGCAGTGGTAGCGTGATAATGTGGTGTGATAGTGTGATCATGGTGTGTGGTAGTGTGATAATGTGGTGTGGTAGTGTGATCATGGTGTGTGATAGTGTGATCATGGTGTGTGGTAGTGTGATAATGTGGTGTGATAGTGTGATCATGGTGTGTGGTAGTGTGATAATGTGGTGTGATAGTGTGATCATGTGTGGTAGTGGTAGTGGTGTGATAGTGTGATCATGGTGTGTGGTAGCGTGATAATGTGGTGTGATAGTGTGATCATGGTGTGTGGTAGTGGCAATGTGTGGTGTGTTAGTGTGATAATGTGGTGTGGTAGTGCAGTGTGTGGTGTGGTAGTGTGATAATGTGGTGTGATAGTGTGATCATGGTGTGTGGTAGTGTGATAATGTGGTGTGGTAGTGTGATAATGTGGTGTGGTAGTGTGATAATGTGGTGTGATAGTGTGATCATGGTGTGTGGTAGTGTGATAATGTAGTGTGATAATGTAGTGTGATAATGCAGTGTGGCGGTGTGATAATGTAGTGTGATAATGCAGTGTGATAGCGTATTAATGTATAGTGTGATAATGTGGTGTGATAATGCAGTGGTAGCGTGATAATGTAGTGTGATAATGTGGTGTGGTAGTGTGATCATGGGTGTGGTAGTGTGATAATGTAATTTGCTAATGTAGTGTGATAATGTATTCTCTCAACTTCCCTTCTCCAGATTTCAACGTGTTCCATATGATAAGCTGTAGGCCTGAGTAGTTCTATCCTGGGTTGTTTGGTCACCTTACTGGTGTACACCTACTGCCAGCGCTATCAGCAGCAGTCTCACGATGTTACAGTCATCCACCCCATCTCAGCATCACCACTCAACACCTCCATCACTAACCACATCAACAAACTGGACAAATATGATCCTTGGAGGCCATTAAGGTTTGTATACTAACACACTGTGTAAGTCTAAGATCTTCCAAGCTCACCTATATATATTTTTTTTATTAATTTATTTAACCTTTATTTAACTAGGCAATTCAGTTTCAGAACAAATTCTTATTTTACAATGATGGCCCAGGAACAGTGGGTTAACTGGTCTAGGAACAGTGGGTTAACTGGTCTAGGAACAGTGGGTTAACTGGTCTAGGAACAGTGGGTTAACTGGTCTAGGAACAGTGGGTTAACTGGTCTAGGAACAGTGGGTTAACTGCCTTGTTTAGGGGCAGAAAGACAGAAAGACATTTTACCTTGTCAGCTCACCTGTTGTATTTGGTGCATGTTACAGATGAAATGTGATTTGGTCTATAGTACTGTAACCCCCTGGGCTGGTCTATAGTACTGTAAACCCCTGAGCTGGTCTATAGTACTGCAACCCCCTGAGCTGGTCTATAGTACTGCAACCCCCTGGGCTGGTCTATAGTACTGTAAACCACTGGGCTGGTCTATAGTACTGCAACCCCCTGGGCTGGTCTATATAGTACTGTAAACCACTGGTCTATACTGTAAACCACTGGGCTGGTCTATAGTACTGTAAACCCCTGGGCTGGTCTATAGTACTGCAACCCCCTGGGCTGGTCTATAGTACTGTAAACCACTGGGCTGGTCTATAGTACTGCAACCCCCTGGGCTGGTCTATAGTACTGCAACCCCCTGGGCTGGTCTATAGTACTGCAACCCCCCGAGCTGGTCTATAGTACTGCAACCCCTGGGCTGGTCTATAGTACTGCAACCCCTGGGCTGGTCTATAGTACTGTAAACCTGTGGGCTGGTCTATAGTACTGCAACCCCTGCTGGTCTAGTACTGTAAACCACTGGGCTGGTCTATAGTACTGCAACCCCCTGGGGCTGGTCTATAGTACTGTAAACTTCCTGGGCTGGTCTATAGTACTGTAAACCACTGGGCTGGTCTATAGTACTGCAACCCCTGAGCTGGTCTATAGTACTGTAAACCCCTGGGCTGGTCTAGTACTGCAACCCCCTGGGCTGGTCTATAGTACTGCAAACCCCTGGGCTGGTCTATAGTACTGCAACCCCCTGAGCTGGTCTATAGTACTGCAAACCCTGGGCTGGTCTATAGTACTGCAACCCCGAGCTGGTCTATAGTACTGTAAAACCACTGGGCTGGTCTAGTACTGTAAACCACTGGGCTGGTCTATAGTACTGTAAACCCCTGGGCTGGTCTATAGTACTGTAAACCACTGGACTGGTCTATAGTACTGCAACCCCCTGAGCTGGTCTATAGTACTGTAAACCCCTGGGCTGGTCTATAGTACTGCAACCCCCTGAGCTGGTCTATAGTACTGCAACCCCCTGAGCTGGTCTATAGTACTGTAAACCACTGGGCTGTTCTATAGTACTGCAACCCCCTGAGCTGGTCTATAGTACTGTAAACCCCTGGGCTGGTCTATAGTACTGCAACCCCCTGAGCTGGTCTATAGTACTGTAAACCCCTGGGCTGGTCTACAGTACTGTAAACCACTGGGCTGGTCTATAGTACTGTAAAACACTGGGCTGGTCTATAGTACTGCAACCCCCTGAGCTGGTCTATAGTACTGTAAACCACTGGGCTGGTCTATAGTACTGCAACCCCCTGGGCTGGTCTATAGTACTGTAACCCCCTGGGCTGGTCTATAGTACTGCAACCCCCTGGGCTGGTCTATAGTACTGTAAACCCCTGGGCTGGTCTATAGTACTGTAAACCACTGGGCTGGTCTATAGTACAGTAAACCACTGGGCTGGACTATAGTACTGTAAACCACTGGGCTGGTCTATAGTACTGTAAACCACTGGGCTGGTCTATAGTACAGTAAACCACTGGGCTGGACTATAGTACTGTAAACCACTGGGCTGGTCTATAGTACTGTAAACCACTGGGCTGGTCTATAGTACTGTAAACCCCTGGGCTGGTCTATAGTACAGTAAACCACTGGGCTGGACTATAGTACTGTAAACCCCTGGGCTGGTCTATAGTACTGTAAACCACTGGGCTGGTCTATAGTACTGTAAACCACTGGGCTGGTCTATAGTACTGTAAACCCCTGGGCTGGTCTATAGTACTGTAAACCACTGGGCTGGTCTATAGTACTGTAAACCCCTGGGCTGGTCTATAGTACTGTAAACCACTGGACTGGTCTATAGTACTGTAAACCACTGGGCTGGTCTATAGTACTGTAAACCCCTGAGCTGGTCTATAGTACTGTAAAACCCTGGGCTGGTCTATAGTACTGTAAACCACTGGGCTGGTCTATAGTATTGCAACCCCCTGGGCTGGTCTATAGTACTGTAAACCACTGGGCTGGTCTATAGTACTGTAAACCACTGGGCTGGTCTATAGTACTGTAAACCACTGGGCTGGTCTATAGTACTGCAACCCCCTGGGCTGGTCTATAGTACTGTAAACCACTGGGCTGGTCTATAGTACTGTAAACCACTGGGCTGGTCTATAGTATTGTAAACCCCTGGGCTGGTCTATAGTACTGTAAACCACTGGACTGGTCTATAGTACTGTAAACCCCTGGGCTGGTCTATAGTACTGTAAACTCCTGGGCTGGTCTATAGTACTGTAAACCTGTGGGCTGGTCTATAGTACTGTAAACCCCTGGGCTGGTCTATAGTATGGTAAACCCCTGGGCTGGTCTATGGTACTGTAAACCTCTGGGCTGGTCTATAGTACTGTAAACCCCTGGGCTGGTATATAGTACTGTAAACCTGTGGGCTGGTCTATAGTATTGTAAACCACTAGACTGGTCTATAGTATTGTAAACCTGTGGGCTGGTCTATAGTACTGTAAACCCATGAGCTGGTCTATAGTACTGTAAACCACTGGGCTGGTCTATAGTACTGTAAACCTCTGGGCTGGTCTATAGTACTGTAA
>NW_025756959.1:0-6016 GCF_021184085.1 Oncorhynchus gorbuscha
GTCTCTACTGACTGAGGTTTGATCTGAAGACCTCCTAGTCTCTACTGACTGAGGTTTGATCTGAAGACCTCCTAGTCTCTACTGACTGAGGTTTGATCTGAAGACCTCCTAGTCTCTACTGACTGAGGTTTGATCTGAAGACCTCCTAGTCTCTACTGACTGAGGTTTGATCTGAAGACCTCCTAGTCTCTACTGACTGAGGTTTGATCTGAAGACCTCCTAGTCTCTACTGACTGAGGTTTGATCTGAAGACCTCCTAGTCTCTACCGACTGAGGTTTGATCTGAAGACCTCCTAGTCTCTACTGACTGAGGTTTGATCCGAAGACCTCCTAGTCTCTACTGACTGAGGTTTGATCTGGATCCCTCCTAGTCTCTATCTGTAGATGGATGTAAAGACAACGTTAGTGTTTTCCTAGAGGATTCTAGAAGATCTCTAACCCATTCCAGATATATTTATATACATATCCACTGTCTTTGACCCCAAGTCTCAAGAGCTAAACATGGATTCATAGCTTATTAACATAAGAGACTACGGCTGTGTTAAACACAAGAAGCCCAATTCTGATATTTTGCCTATATATTGGCAAAAGATTCTGATCTGATTGATCAAAAGACCAATTAGTGGCAAAAGATCAGAATTGGGGCGGCCTGTGTATGGTATTCCATGTATGCTGCTTACCCTGGTGCTGAAGGCTCCGAAGGGGCTGTCTGATTGGCTGTTCTGGGTGTCTCCATGAACCAGAGATATGTTGAAGCCATGGCCACACGAGCCAGGTGTGAGGTTGAGCTGTTCTGACCGGTAGATCCTGTGGGATCCACTGGAGGGATCAGTTGACGGCTCCAACACGTAGGATCTGTTTTCTAGTGAGATGAAGCCACTGGGAATACAAAGAGTGATATTGATGAATCAATCAATCGATCATCAATCAATGAAGTAGAAGAATGTTTGTTAAATGTCTGTCATGATGGTTTTTTCTACAGAATGTTGGACAATGGATCTCTTATTTTTATTTTAACCTTTATTTGACTTGGCAAGTCAGTATTAAGAACAAATTCTTATTTTCAAAGACAGTGGGGTTAACTGCCTTGTTCAGGGACAGAATGACAGAGTTGTACCTTGTCAGCTCGGGGATTTGATCTTGCAACCCTTCAGGTTACTAGTCCAGCGCTCTAACCACTAGGCTACGCTGCCGCCCCAACTGAGGTGCTTTGTGGGTAACACTACTTTTACCTCGTCGATAAAGTCTCACTGTGGAAACAAATCGAGAGGCAGACATTTGGCTTAATAAGAAATATAGTAATATCCTCCCCGGTGGTTTCTCATTCTCCGTCTGTCCGTGATGAGAGTCTCTTATTTCTCACCGTCAACTTTTCTCACACTAATAAAAACAGCCCTGGTGATTTAAAGTGACGTCTTCGTCCACTGAAACTGGGCCAAAACTCTGAGTTTTTATCAACCTCTTGACAACACTAATAACCACATAAACTTAACATTAAAAAACGCTCCCAAAGCCAGACTATAGCTGCCAACTAAAAACCCCGAAACAATTTGTCTTGGCCGTCGCGACAGGCAGCATAGCACTCGTCAAACTAAGCCCTCTGCATCTGTCTATGCAGAAACAGGTTGTAGAGGGGCAGAAAATGAGTGGCCTGTAGACGGGTCTTGCATCACAAACGGCACCCTATTCCTGTATAGTGCACTACTCTTAACAAGAACCCTATGGAGCTCTGGTTAAAAGTAGTGCACTACATAGGGAATTAGGGTACCAATTGGGAATGCACTCAAGGGCTTAACAATTACCCCTATCACTCCTTAGAGGAGGAAAACTGTTGGCACGTTTTGGGAACGACATTCCTGATGATGTCCAGAAAAATGAGCAGACTCGTTACTCCTACTTGACATGTGTGAACGCTGAACGGTTCTTTTTCCCGCTTTGCATGTCTTCACTGTGTTAAAGACTTGTATTACTCTGACTGTAGATCGTTGTCTTGAATCAATTAACACAGGGATACATTTACATTTTACATTCATCACTGATACCCCGACTACACCACTTGTGTCGCGTGCGCCAGCGTTACAAAATAAATTTAGAAATCTATGTTATTCAATTATTGCACCCACACTGCTGGCGCACGCCAACGAGCGTCTGTGTTGCCAAGGGCTAAAATAGAAGTCCTTTCTATTTCTGACGCAGATCACGCTGCAAGTCCTGCCTCTCCCATCTCCTCATTGGTTATTAAAAGCAGGTACCCACTTGCCATCTCCTCATTGGTTATACCCACGTGGGTGACTGAAAGACAAACTGTTTTGCCGGTTGTCGTGGTAATACTAAGAAAGTGTAGATGCCAATCACCATATAAGTTCAAAGATAAAAAGCCTAGAAGGAGTAGAGATGACTAGAAATGATTCGGTTGACCGTTTTATGTGTTGATTAATTAGCGGAGTAGAGGACCTTGTGCATTTCAGGTAAGATAACAACTCAATGTTTAACGTTGTATCCCAGGACAAATTAGCTAGCAACAGCAAGGTAGCTAAATAAGACAAATTAGCTAGCAAGTGCAAGCTAGCTAAATAAGACAAATTAGCTAGCAAGTGAAAGCTAGCTAAATAAGACAAATTAGCTAGCAAGTGCAAGCTAGCTAAATTGCCATAACGTTAAATGTTTACTGTTTTTCGACCTGTCCCCAAATTAATGTAATTGGTTCAGAGTTTGTTTTGATATTTTAACCTGCGTGTCGTGATCTCGTCTCGGGGGACAAAATATATTTATGCATGATGGCGCACGATGGCGCACACACGCAGCCGGTTTGGTTTTTCGTGTAAGGTGTGTTTATATGGTAACTCTGTTAATCTTTAGTTTCAGAGAGAAACAGAGAACAACAACATTGATGATGAGCCCGTTGCTTCAGGCTAATCTAACTGCTTGGCTAATCGGGCACTGGAGCGTTGAGGTTCATTAGACCATGGGGTAATGTCATGACAATACAACAGGAGGCCCACTGACACACACACACACACACACACACACACACACACACACACACACACACACACACACACACACACACACACACACACACACACACACACACACACACACACACACACACACACACACACACACACACACACACACACACACACACTCACCTGAGACCTGAGCAGGTACTGAGGGTGACGTCAGAATAGATGTGTCCCTGCACCATTCCATGGTAATAGCAGTTCGTCTGAGAAGAGAGTTTATCATACTGTTAGGACAAGGCCAGACTGTCAGGGTAGGTAGGAGGAGCAGGATGGTAGGGCAGAGAGTTTAACATACTGTTAGGACAAGGCTTGGCTGTCAGGGTAGGTAGGAGGGGTAGGATGGTAGGACAGAGAGTTTAACATACTGTTAGGACAAGGCCAGACTGTCAGGGTAGGTAGGAGGGACAGGATGGTAGGACAGCGGAGGAAGTATCTGGTTTGGAGTGAAAATACAGCTTCTGTCTATGGTCCAGACCCAGGCCATCTATGGTCCAGACCCAGGCCATCTATGGTCCAGACCCAGGCCATCTATGGTCCAGACCCAGGCCATCTATGGTCCAGACCCAGGCCATCTATGGTCCAGACCCAGGCCATCTCCTGTGGTACCTATGGTCCAGACCCAGGCCATCTCCTGTGGTACCTATGGTCCAGACCCAGGCACTTCCTCCCTGACTACTTCACTGCTGCACAGTAAAACATGGACATGTGGTTTCTCCACCTCTCCCTTCTCCAAATATAAACCTGTGTACATTTCAGGATTCGTCTTTACTCCTTTCCAAGGTGGTTGTTGTTCACATGCTGCTGATTCCACATGTTCAGCGTCGGATCAGTTTTCTCAGAGAGACCCGTCATGTAAATATTGGTCCTTTACCATGGAACTGGGAAGTTCCAGAAGACCAGATCTTAGTCCTCTCTACAAAGCTTCTACTCCGCCTTCTAGGATGTTCCAGAAGACCACACCTTAGTCCTCTCTCCAAAGCTTCTACTCTGCCTTCTAGGATGTTCCAGAAGACCAGACCTTAGTCCTCTCTCCAAAGCTTCTACTCTGCTTTCTAGGATGTTCCAGAAGACCAGACCTTAGTCCTCTCCAAAGCTTCTACTCTGCCTTCTAGGATGTTCCAGAAGACCAGACCTTAGTCCTCTCTACAAAGCTTCTACTCTGCCTTCTATGATGTTCTAGAAGGCGTGTCTTAGTCCTCCCTACAAAGCTTCTACTCTGCTTTCTAGGATGTTCCAGAAGACCAGACCTTAGTCCTCTCAACAAAGTTTCTACTCTGCCTTCTAGGATGTTCCAGAAGACCAGACCTTAGTCCTCTCTCCAAAGCTTCTACTCTACCTTCTACGATGTTCCAGAAGGCCAGACCTTAGTCCTCTCTCCAAAGCTTCTACTCTGCCTTCTAGAATGTTCCAGAAGGCCAGGCCTTAGTCCTCTCTCCAAAGCTTCAACTCTGCTTTCTGGGATGTTCCAGAAGGCCAGACCTCTTAACTTAGTCCTCTCTCCAAAGCTTCTACTCTGCCTTCTAGGATGTTCCAGAAGAACAGACCTTAGTCCTCTCTCCAAAGCTTCTACTCTGCCTTCTACGATGTTCCAGAAGGCCAGGCCTTAGTCCTCTCTCCAAAGCTTCTACTCTGCTTTCTAGGATGTTCCAGAAGACCAGACCTTAGTCCCCTCTACAAAGCTTCTACTCTGCCTTCTACGATGTTCTAGAAGGTGTGTCTTAGTCCTCTCTCCAAAGCTTCTACTCTACCTTCTACGATGTCCCAGAAGGCCAGAACTTAGTCCTCTCTCCAAAGCTTCTACTCTGCTTTCTAGGATGTTCCAGAAGGCCAGACCTCTTAACTTAGTCCTCTCTCCAAAGCTTCTACTCTGCCTTCTAGGATGTTCCAGAAGACCAGACCTTAGTCCTCTCTCCAAAGCTTCTACTCTACCTTCTAGGATGTTCTAGAAGACCAGACCTTAGTCCTCTCTCGAAAAGCTTCTACTCTGCTTTCTGTCTTCCATGAACATTTACAATAATTTTCCTGCACACAATTGTCCTTCCCTGTCATCCGTACTTCAGCCTGAAGTATTCTGACGTGTATATCGACGTCTAAGTGTTGGCCCAGTCCTCAACTACACGCTAGTCCATACAGAGTCCTGCCAGACACATCTTGGCTCCCGAAACGGTACCCTATTCCCTATTTAGTGCACTAATTTTGACCAGTCCCTTATGAACCCTGGTCAAAAGTAGTGCACTAATTTTGACCAGTCCCTTATGAACCCTGGTCAAAAGTAGTGCACTAAATCCAGAATAGGGCTCCGGTTGGGACATAAACACACCCTCTCCAGGTGTATGTAAAAGAAGAAGCGCCATTACATTAGATGAAGCTACAGCGTGTAGCAGAGGGAAGCAGGGTCAGATCTAGTACAGAACAGAACCCTGCATTAATACTATGACCTCATGTTCCATTGATGATGTCAGAACTGGGATGGATATCATGTGTTGGGGGGTATGATTCTTTCTGCTTCCCAGTCTGGTCTTTACCATTCCAGAGGTCAGAGATGGATGGTAATTTGACACCTGACCTGCTTTAAATTGAAACTACAGATGTAATTTGACACCTGACCTGCTTTAAATGGAAACTACAGATGTAATTTGACACCTGACCTGATTTAAATGGAAACTACAGATGTAATTTGACACCTGACCTGATTTAAATGGGAACTACAGATGTAATTTGACACCTGACCTGATTTAAATGGAAACTACAGATGTAATTTGACACCTGACCGGCTTTAAATGGAAACTACCGATGTAATTTGACACCTGACCTGCTTTAAATGGAAACTACAGATGTAATTTGACACCTGACCTGCTTTAAATGGAAACTACAGATGTAATTTGACACCTGACCTGATTTAAATGGGAACTACAGATGTAATTTTGACACCTGACCTGCTTTAAATGGAAACTACAGATGTAATTTGACACCTGACCTGCTTTAAATGG
>NW_025756960.1:0-6015 GCF_021184085.1 Oncorhynchus gorbuscha
GCTAACTACAGCTAACACACAGTCACATCACAGCTAACTACAGCTAACACACAGTCACATCACAGCTAACTCACCAGCTAACACACAGTCACATCACAGCTAACTACAGCTAACACACAGTCACATCACAGCTAACTACAGCTAACACACAGTCACATCACAGCTAACTACAGCTAACACACAGTCACATCACAGCTAACTACAGCTAACACACAGTCACATCACAGCTAACTACAGCTAACACACAGTCACATCACAGCTAACTACAGCTAACACACAGTCACATCACAGCTAACTACAGCTAACACACAGTCACATCACAGCTAACTACAGCTAACACACAGTCACATCACAGCTAACTACAGCTAACACACAGTCACATCACAGCTAACTACAGCTAACACACAGTCACATCACAGCTAACTACAGCTAACACACAGTCACATCACAGCTAACTACAGCTACACACAGTCACATCACAGCTAAGCTAACACACAGTCACATCACAGCTAACTACAGCTAAACACAGTCACATCACAGCTAACCACACAGTCACATCACAGCTAACACACACAGTCACATCACAGCTAACTACAGCTAACACAGTCACATCACAGCTAACTACAGCTAACACACAGTCACATCACAGCTAACTACAGCTAACACACAGTCACATCACAGCTAACACACAGTCACATCACAGCTAACACACAGTCACATCACAGCTAACACACAGTCACATCACAGCTAACACACAGTCACATCACAGCTAACACACAGTCACATCACAGCTAACTAGAGCTAACACAGTCACATCACAGCTAACTAGAGCTAACACAGTCACATCACAGCTAACTACAGCTAACTACAGCTAACTACAGCTAACACACAGTCACAGCTAACTACAGCTAACACACAGTCACATCACAGCTAACACACAGTCACATCACAGCTAACTACAGCTAACACAGTCACATCACAGCTAACTACAGCTAACACACAGTCACACTACAGCTAACTACAGCTAACACACAGTCACATCACAGCTAACTACAGCTAACACACAGTCACATCACAGCTAACTACAGCTAACACACAGTCACATCACAGCTAACTACAGCTAACACACAGTCACATCACAGCTAACTACAGCTAACAACAGTCACATCACAGCTAACACACAGTCACATCACAGCTAACTACAGCTAACACAGTCACATCACAGCTAACTACAGCTAACACAGTCACATCACAGCTAACTACAGCTAACTACAGCTAACACAGTCACATCACAGCTAACTACAGCTAACTACAGCTAACACAGTCACATCACAGCTAACTACAGCTAACTACAGCTAACTACAGCTCACTACAGCTAACACACAGTCACATCACAGCTAACTACAGCTAACACACAGTCACATCACAGCTAACTACAGCTAACACACAGTCACATCACAGCTAACTACAGCTAACACACAGTCACATCACAGCTAACTACAGCTAACACACAGTCACATCACAGCTAACTACAGCTAACACACAGTCACATCACAGCTAACTACAGCTAACACAGTCACATCACAGCTAACACACAGTCACATCACATCTTACTACAGCTAACACACAGTCACATCACAGCTAACTACAGCTAACACACAGTCACATCACAGCTAACACACAGTCACATCACATCTTACTACAGCTAACACACAGTCACATCACAGCTAACACACAGTCACATCACAGCTAACTACAGCTAACTACAGCTAACACAGTCACATCACAGCTAACTACAGCTAACACACTAGTCACATCACAAGCTAACTACAGCTAACACACAGTCACATCACAGCTAACTACAGCTAACACACAGTCACATCACAGCTAACTACAGCTAACTACAGCTAACACAAGTCACATCACAGCTAACTACAGCTAACACAGTCACATCACAGCTAACTACAGCTAACACACAGTCACATCACAGCAACTACAGCTAACACACAGTCACATTACATTTACATTTACATTTAAGTCATTTAGCAGACGCTCTTATCCAGAGCGACTTACAAATTGGTGCATTCACCTTATGACATCCAGTGGGACAGTCACTTAACAATAGTGCATCTAAAACTTAGGGGGTGGGGTGAGAGGGATTACTTAACCTATCCTAGGTATTCCTTAAAGAGGTGGGGTTTCAGGTGTCTCCGGAAGGTGGTGATTGACTCCGCTGTCCTGGCGTCGTGAGGGAGTTTGTTCCACCATTGGGGGCCAGGGCAGCGAACAGTTTTGACTGGGCTGAGCGGGAGCTGTACTTCCTCAGTGGTAGGGAGGCGAGCAGGCCAGAGGTGGATGAACGCAGTGCCCTTGTTTGGGTGTAGGGCCTGATCAGAGCCTGGAGGTACTGAGGTGCCGCTCCCCTCACAGCTCCGTAGGCAAGCACCATGGTCTTGTAGCGGATGCGAGCTTCAACTGGAAGCCAGTGGAGAGAACGGAGGAGCGGGGTGACGTGAGAGAACTTGGGAAGGTTGAACACCAGACGGGCTGCGGCGTTCTGGATGAGTTGAAGGGGTTTAATGGCACAGGCAGGGAGCCCAGCCAACAGCGAGTTGCAGTAATCCAGACGGGAGATGACAAGTGCCTGATTAGGACCTGCGCCGCTTCCTGTGTGAGGCAGGGTCGTACTCTGTGGATGTTGTAGAGCATGAACCTACAGGAACGGGCCACCGCCTTGATGTTAGTTGAGAACGACAGGGTGTTGTCCAGGATCACGCCAAGGTTCTTGGCGCTCTGGGAGGAGGACACAATGGAGTTGTCAACCGTGATGGCGAGATCATGGAACGGGCAGTCCTTCCCCGGGAGGAAGAGCAGCTCCGTCTTGCCGAGGTTCAGCTTGAGGTGGTGATCCGTCATCCACACTGATATGTCTGCCAGACATGCAGAGATGCGATTCGCCACCTGGTCATCAGAAGGGGGAAAGGAGAAGATTAATTGTGTGTCGTCTGCATAGCAATGATAAGAGAGACCATGTGAGGTTATGACAGAGCCAAGTGACTTGGTGTATAGCGAGAATAGGAGAGGGCCAAGAACAGAGCCCTGGGGGACACCAGTGGTGAGAGCGCGTGGTGAGGAGACAGATTCTCGCCACGCCACCTGGTAGGAGCGACCTGTCAGGTAGGACGCAACCAAGCGTGGGCCGCGCCGGAGATGCCCAACTCGGAGAGGGTGGAGAGGAGGATCTGATGGTTCACAGTATCGAAGGCAGCCGATAGATCTAGAAGGATGAGAGCAGAGGAGAGAGAGTTAGCTTTAGCAGTGCGGAGCGCCTCCGTGATACAGAGGAGAGCAGTCTCAGTTGAATGACTAGTCTTGAAACCTGACTGATTTGGATCAAGAAGGTCATTCAGAGAGAGATAGCGGGAGAGCTGGCCAAGGACGGCACGTTCAAGAGTTTTGGAGAGAAAAGAAAGAAGGGATACTGGTCTGTAATTGTTGACATCGGAGGGATCGAGTGTAGGTTTTTTCAGAAGGGGTGCAACTCTCGCTCTCTTGAAGACGGAAGGGACGTAGCCAACGGTCAGGGATGAGTTGATGAGCGAGGTGAGGTAAGGGAGAAGGTCTCCGGAAATGGTCTGGAGAAGAGAGGAGGGGATAGGGTCAAGCGGGCAGGTTGTTGGGCGGCCGGCCGTCACAAGACGCGAGATTTCATCTGGAGAGAGAGGGGAGAAAGAGGTCAGAGCACAGGGTAGGGCAGTGTGAGCAGAACCAGCGGTGTCGTTTGACTTAGCAAACGAGGATCGGATGTCGTCGACCTTCTTTTCAAAATGGTTGACGAAGTCATCTGCAGAGAGGGAGGAGGGGGGGAGGGGGCGGAGGATTCAGGAGGGAGGAGAAGGTGGCAAAGAGCTTCCTAGGGTTAGAGGCAGATGCTTGGAATTTAGCGTGGTAGAAAGTGGCTTTAGCAGCAGAGACAGAGGAGGAAAATGTAGAGAGGAGGGAGTGAAAGGATGCCAGGTCCGCAGGGAGGCGAAGTTTTCTCTCCATTTCCGCTCGGCTGCCCGGAGCCCTGTTCTGTGAGCTCGCAATGAGTCATCGAGCCACGGAGCGGGAGGGGAGGACCGAGCCGGCCTGGAGGATAGGGGACATAGAGAGTCAAGGGATGCAGAGAGGGAGGAGAGGAGGGTTGAGGAGGCAGAATCAGGAGATAGGTGGGAGAAGGTTTGAGCGGAGGGAAGAGATGATAGGATGGAAGAGGAGAGAGTAGCGGGGGAGAGAGAGCGAAGGTTGGGACGGCGCGATACCATCCGAGTAGGGGCAGTGTGGGAGGTGTTGGATGAGAGCGAGAGGGAAAAGGATACAAGGCAGTGGTCGGAGACTTGGAGGGGAGTTGCAATGAGGTTAGTGGAAGAACAGCATCTAGTAAAGATGAGGTCGAGCGTATTGCCTGCCTTGTTAGGGGGGAAGGTGGGAGAGGGTGAGGTCAAAAGAGAGAGGGAGGAAAGAAGGAGGCAGAGAAGAAAGAGTCAAAGGTAGACGGGGGAGGTTAAAGTCGCCCCAGAACTGTGAGAGGTGAGCCGTCCTCAGGAAAGGAGCTTATCAAGGCATCAAGCTCATTGATGAACTCTCCGAGGGAACCTGGAGGCGATAAATGATAAGGATGTTAAGCTTGAAAGGGCTGGGTAACTGTGACAGCATGGAATTCAAAGGAGGCGATAGACAGATGGGTAAGGGGAGAAAGAGAGAATGACCACTTGGGAGAGATGAGGATCCCGGTGCCACCACCCCGCTGACCAGAAGCCTCGGTGCGAGAACACGTGGGCGGACGAAGAGAGAGTAGTAGAGTAGCAGTGTTGTCTGTGGTGATCCATGTTCGCCAGTGCAAGAAGTCGAGGGACTGAGGGAGGCATAGGCTGAGATGAACTCTGCCTTGTTGACCGCAGATTGGCAGTTCCAGAGGCTACCGGAGACCTGGAACTCCACGTGGGTCGTGCGCGCTGGGACCACCAGAGTAGGGTGGCCGCGGCCACGCGGTGAGGAGCGTTTGTATGGTCTGTGCAGAGAGGAGAGAACAGGGATAAACAGACACATAGTTGACAGGGCTACAGAAGAGGCTACGCTAATGCAAAGGAGATTGAATGACAAGTGGACTACACGTCTCGAATGTTCAGAAAGTTAAGCTACGTAGCAAGAATCTTATTGACTAAAATGATTAAAATGATACAGTACTGCTGAAGTAGGGCCAGCTGGCAGTGGGTGTTGTTGACACTACACTAATCAAGTCGTCCGCTGAGTGTAATAGTTTCTGCAGTGTTGTTATTCTGGGCTAGCAGGCTAGCTAGCAGTGTTGTTTACGTTACGCTGCGTTAAAAGAACGACAATAGATGGCTAGCGAACCTAGAAAATCGCTCTAGACTACACAATTATCTTTGATACAAAGATCGGCTATGTAGCTAGCTAAGTAGCTAGCTACGATCAAACAAATCAAACCGTTGTACTGTAATGAAATGAAGTGAAAATGTGATACAACCTGTGAATGCGACCGGGTTGTTGAGTTCTATTCAGAAGACGTTGGCTGTCGTTATAGCTAGCTGTTTAGCTAGCAGAGTCACCTACGTTAAGGACGACAACCAGCTGGCTAGCTAACCTCGGTAAATTAAGATAATCACTCTAAGACTACACTCTAAACCTAAACAACACAATTATCTTGGATACGAAGATATTTCAAGACAGCAAAGACAGCTATGTAGCTAGCTAACACTAACTAATCAAGTCGCTCAGTTGAGGTAATAGTTTTCCCAGTGCAGCTAATCAGTGGACGTTGAAGGAAGGACAGTAAGACACGTTAGACGGCGAAATACGATAATTACGCAATTATCTTTGATACAAAAGACGGCTATGTAGCTATTGAGAAGAAATTGCATATGATTAGACAAATCAAACCGTTGTGATATAATGAAATATAATGAAAAAGTTATACTACCCGCTGGAGCGACGTGCAGATGCGACCACTCG
>NW_025756961.1:0-6015 GCF_021184085.1 Oncorhynchus gorbuscha
TGTTCTTATGGAAGCTGTGTTCTTATGGAAGCTTGTTCTTATGGAAGCTTGTTCTTATGGAAGCTGTGTTCTTATGGAAGCTGTGTTCTTATGGAAGCTTGTTCTTATGGAAGCTGTGTTCTTATGGAAGCTTGTTCATATAGGCTTTGTGTTGCTTACTTCAGAGCTGTGTTTCTTATGGAAACTGTGTTCTTGCTTAAGAGCTTGTTCTTATGGAAGCTTGTTCTTATGGAAGCATGTTCTTATGGAAGCTGTGTTCTTATGGAAGCTGTATTCTTATGGAAGTTGTGTTCTTATGGAAGCTGTGTTCTTATGGAAACTGTGTTCTTATGGAAGCTTGTTCTTATGGAAGCTGTGTTCTTATGGAAGCTGTGTTCTTATGGAAGCTGTGTTCTTCTGGAAGCTGTGTTCTTCTGGAAGCTGTGTTCTTATGGAAGCTGTGTTCTTATGGAAGCTTGTTCTTATGGAAGCTGTGGTGGTGTCATTGCAGTCGAAACCCATTGTTTACACCACATGCATTGTAACCAGTGTGTCTGTGGTTTATACAGAGCATTCAGAACCTTTTCAGACCCATTCATATTTTGTTACGTTACATCTTTGTTCTAAATTTATTATTATTATTTATTATTTTTAAATCTCATCAATCTACACACAATACCCAATAATGACAACATTAAAACAGGTTTTTAGAAATGTTTGCAAAAATATTTACATAAGTATTCAGACCCTTTGCTATGAGACGCAATAGGAGATGACCAAGAACCTGGTAGTCACTCCGACAGAGCTCCAGAATACCTCTGTGGAGATGGGAGAACCTTCCAGAAGGACTTTGTTCTTATAGAAGCTCTGTCGAGGTCGTGTTTACGATGTTCAACTGTTTGTTCCTATAGAAACTCTGTTCTGATGGTCTGAGAACAGTTTATATTTGTTATGAAACCTCTTTGGGATTCTGATGTTTAACTGTTTGTTCCTATAGAGGCTCTGTTAGCAGGATGTGTTGATGATGTTTAACTGTTTGTTCCTATAGAGGCTCTGTTAGCAGGATGTGTTGTTGATGTTTAACTGTTTGTTCTATAGAGGCTCTGTTAGCAGGATGTGATGATGATGTTTAACTGTTTGTTCCTATAGAGGCTCTGTTAGTAGGATGTGATGATGATGTTTAACTGTTTGTTCCTATAGAGGCTCTGTTAGCAGGATGTGATGATGATGTTTAACTGTTTGTTCCTATAGAGGCTCTGTTAGCAGGATGTGATGATGATGTTTAACTGTTTGTTCCTATAGAGGCTCTGTTAGCAGGATGTGATGATGATGTTTAACTGTTTGTTCCTATAGAGGCTCTGTTAGCAGGATGTGATGATGATGTTTAACTGTTTGTTCCTATAGAGGCTCTGTTAGCAGGATGTGATGATGATGTTTAACTGTTTGTTCCTATAGAGGCTCTGTTAGCAGGATGTGATGATGATGTTTAACTGTTTGTTCCTATAGAGGCTCTGTTAGCAGGATGTGATGATGATGTTTAACTGTTTGTTCCTATAGAGGCTCTGTTAGCAGGATGTGATGATGATGTTTAACTGTTTGTTCCTATAGAGGCTCTGTTAGCAGGATGTGATGATGATGTTTAACTGTTTGTTCCTATAGAGGCTCTGTTAGCAGGATGTGATGATGATGTTTAACTGTTTGTTCCTATAGAGGCTCTGTTAGCAGGATGTGATGATGATGTTTAACTGTTTGTTCCTATAGAGGCTCTGTTAGCAGGATGTGATGATGATGTTTAACTGTTTGTTCCTATAGAGGCTCTGTTAGCAGGATGTGATGATGATGTTTAACTGTTTGTTCCTATAGAGGCTCTGTTAGCAGGATGTGATGATGATGTTTAACTGTTTGTTCCTATAGAGGCTCTGTTAGCAGGATGTGATGATGATGTTTAACTGTTTGTTCCTATAGAGGCTCTGTTAGCAGGATGTGATGATGATGTTTAACTGTTTGTTCCTATAGAGGCTCTGTTAGCAGGATGTGATGATGATGTTTAACTGTTTGTTCCTATAGAGGCTCTGTTAGCAGGATGTGATGATGATGTTTAACTGTTTGTTCCTATAGAGGCTCTGTTAGCAGGATGTGATGATGATGTTTAACTGTTTGTTCCTATAGAGGCTCTGTTAGCAGGATGTGATGATGATGTTTAACTGTTTGTTCCTATAGAGGCTCTGTTAGCAGGATGTGATGATGATGTTTAACTGTTTGTTCCTATAGAGGCTCTGTTAGCAGGATGTGATGATGATGTTTAACTGTTTGTTCCTATAGAGGCTCTGTTAGCAGGATGTGATGATGATGTTTAACTGTTTGTTCCTATAGAGGCTCTGTTAGCAGGATGTGATGATGATGTTTAACTGTTTGTTCCTATAGAGGCTCTGTTAGCAGGATGTGATGATGATGTTTAACTGTTTGTTCCTATAGAGGCTCTGTTAGCAGGATGTGATGATGATGTTTAACTGTTTGTTCCTATAGAGGCTCTGTTAGCAGGATGTGTTGATGATGTTTAACTGTTTGTTCCTATAGAGGCTCTGTTAGCAGGATGTGATGATGATGTTTAACTGTTTGTTCCTATAGAGGCTCTGTTAGCAGGATGTGATGATGATGTTTAACTGTTTGTTCCTATAGAGGCTCTGTTAGCAGGATGTGATGATGATGTTTAACTGTTTGTTCCTATAGAGGCTCTGTTAGCAGGATGTGATGATGATGTTTAACTGTTTGTTCCTATAGAGGCTCTGTTAGCAGGATGTGTTGATGATGTTTAACTGTTTGTTCCTATAGAGCTCTGTTAGCAGGATGTGTGATGATGTTTAACTGTTTGTTCCTATAGAGGCTCTGTTAGCAGGATGTGATGATGATGTTTAACTGTTTGTTCCTATAGAGGCTCTGTTAGCAGGATGTGATGATGATGTTTAACTGTTTGTTCCTATAGAGGCTCTGTTAGCAGGATGTGATGATGATGTTTAACTGTTTGTTCCTATAGAGGCTCTGTTAGCAGGATGTGTTGATGATGTTTAACTGTTTGTTCCTATAGAGGCTCTGTTAGCAGGATGTGTTGATGATGTTTAACTGTTTGTTCCTATAGAGGCTCTGTTAGCAGGATGTGATGATGATGTTTAACTGTTTGTTCCTATAGAGGCTCTGTTAGCAGGATGTGTTGATGATGTTTAACTGTTTGTTCCTATAGAGGCTCTGTTAGCAGGATGTGATGATGATGTTTAACTGTTTGTTCCTATAGAGGCTCTGTTAGCAGGATGTGATGATGATGTTTAACTGTTTGTTCCTATAGAGGCTCTGTTAGCAGGATGTGATGATGATGTTTAACTGTTTGTTCCTATAGAGGCTCTGTTAGCAGGATGTGATGATGATGTTTAACTGTTTGTTCCTATAGAGGCTCTGTTAGCAGGATGTGATGATGATGTTTAACTGTTTGTTCCTATAGAGGCTCTGTTAGCAGGATGTGATGATGATGTTTAACTGTTTGTTCCTATAGAGGCTCTGTTAGCAGGATGTGATGATGATGTTTAACTGTTTGTTCCTATAGAGGCTCTGTTAGCAGGATGTGATGATGATGTTTAACTGTTTGTTCCTATAGAGGCTCTGTTAGCAGGATGTGATGATGATGTTTAACTGTTTGTTCCTATAGAGGCTCTGTTAGCAGGATGTGATGATGATGTTTAACTGTTTGTTCCTATAGAGGCTCTGTTAGCAGGATGTGATGATGATGTTTAACTGTTTGTTCCTATAGAGGCTCTGTTAGCAGGATGTGATGATGATGTTTAACTGTTTGTTCCTATAGAGGCTCTGTTAGCAGGATGTGATGATGATGTTTAACTGTTTGTTCCTATAGAGGCTCTGTTAGCAGGATGTGATGATGATGTTTAACTGTTTGTTCCTATAGAGGCTCTGTTAGCAGGATGTGATGATGATGTTTAACTGTTTGTTCCTATAGAGGCTCTGTTAGCAGGATGTGATGATGATGTTTAACTGTTTGTTCCTATAGAGGCTCTGTTAGCAGGATGTGATGATGATGTTTAACTGTTTGTCCTATGAGGCTCTGTTAGCAGGATGTGTTTATGTTTGACTGAATTCCCCACTAATCCCTATCTGTACTGCTACAAACTGTTCTCCTTTTCTGTCATCAGCCTGGCTTCTGTGTGTGCATGTGTGTGTGTGCATGTGTGTGTGCAGGTCCTGGTGTGTTTGTTTCACACACTGGGAGAGAGGAGATTGTTTATATAACAGTGTGATGCTGCAGTATACAGTAGCTATGTAGGGTAATAACAGTAAAGGACAGGAGACCCACAACACAGCCCTGTGGTACCCCTGATATATGGAGACCCACAACACAGCCCTGTGAGTGCCCTGATATATGGAGACCCACAACACAGCCCTGTGGTACCCCTGACATATGGAGACCCACAACACAGCCCTGTGGTACCCCTGATATATGGAGACCAGTGGTGGAAACAGTACTGGTTTAAAATATACTTAAGTATCAAAAGTAAAAGTATAAATAATTTAAAATGTCTCATATTAAGCAAACAAGATGGCACCATTTTCTTGTTATTTTTAATTTACAGAAAGCCACGGGCACACTCCAACATTCAGACATAATTTACAAATCGAAGCATGTGAATCCACCAGATCAGGAGGCAGTAGAGATGACCAGGGATGTTCTCTGTTTTAGAGAGTCCACCAGATCAGAGGCAGTAGAGATGACCAGGGATGTTCTCTGTTTAGAGAGTCCTCCAGATCAGAGGCAGTAGGGATGACCAGGGATGTTCTCTGTTTAGTGAGTCCTCCAGATCAGAGGCAGTAGGGATGACCAGGGATGTTCTCTGTTTAGAGAGTCCTCCAGATCAGAGGCAGTAGGGATGACCAGGGATGTTCTCTGTTTAGAGAGTCCTCCAGATCAGAGGCAGTAGAGATGACCAGGGATGTTCTCTGTTTAGAGAGTCCACCAGATCAGAGGCAGTAGAGATGACCAGGGATGTTCTCTGTTTAGAGAGTCCACCAGATTAGAGGCAGTAGAGATGACCAGGGATGTTCTCTGTTTAGAGAGTCCTCCAGATCAGAGGCAGTAGGGATGACCAGGGATGTTCTCTGTTTAGTGAGTCCTCCAGATCAGAGGCAGTAGGGATGACCAGGGATGTTCTCTGTTTAGAGAGTCCTCCAGATCAGAGGCAGTAAGGATGACCAGGGATGTTCTCTGTTTAGAGAGTCCTCCAGATCAGAGGCAGTAGGGATGACCAGGGATGTTCTCTGTTTAGAGAGTCCTCCAGATCAGAGGCAGTAGGGATGACCAGGGATGTTCTCTGTTTCAGAGAGTCCACCAGATTAGAGGCAGTAGAGATGACCAGGGATGTTCTCTGTTTAGAGAGTCCTCCAGATCAGAGGCAGTAGGGATGACCAGGGATGTTCTCTGTTTAGAGAGTCCACCAGATCAGAGGCAGTAGGGATGACCAGGGATGTTCTCTGTTTAGTGAGTCCACCAGATCAGAGGCAGTAGAGATGACCAGGGATGTTCTCTGTTTAGTGAGTCCACCAGATTAGAGGCAGTAGGGATGACCAGGGATGTTCTCTGTTTAGAGAGTCCTCCAGATTAGAGGCAGTAGGGATGACCAGGGATGTTCTAGGTTTGAGAGAGTCGTCTAGGATTAGGAGGCAGCATGGATGACTCAGGATGTTCTCTGTTTTAGAGAGTCCTCCAGATTAGAGGCAGTGGTAGGGACAGACCAGGGATGTTCTAGGTTTAGGAGAGTCGCCTAGAGCTTAGAGGCAGTATGGATGACCCATGGATGTTCTCTTGCTCTAGAGAGTCCTCCAGATTAGAGGCAGTAGGACGACCAGGGATGCTCTGCCGCTTAGAGAGTCCTCCAGATTAGAGGCAGTAGGGATGACTCAGTGATGTTCTAGGTTTAGAGTCGCTCTAGATTAGAGGGCAGGTGATGGATGACCATGGGATGCTCCCCTGGTTTAGAG
>NW_025756962.1:0-6014 GCF_021184085.1 Oncorhynchus gorbuscha
AGGCAACGATATATTTAGGGAGCAACGATATATTTAGGGGCAACAATATATTTAGGGGCAACGATATATTTAGGGGCAACACATATTTAGCAACAATATATTTAGGGGCAAATCTATATATATTTAGGGGCACCATATATTTAGGGGCAACGATATATTTAGGGGCAACAATATATTTAGGGGCAACGATATTTAGGGGCAATTTAGGGCAATAACATATTTAGGGGCAACGATATATTTAGGGGCAACGATATATTTATATATTTAGGGCAAACTATATATTTAGGGGCAACCATATATTTAGGGGCAACGATATATTTAGGGCAACGATATAACAATATATTTAGGGCAATATTTATATATTTAGGGGCACGATACATTTACAATATATTTAGGGGCAAACGATATATTTAGGGGCAACGATATATTTAGGGGCAACAATATATTTAGGGGCAACGATATATTTAGGGCAACGATATATTTAGGGGGCAACAATATATTTAGGGGCAAATAATATATTTAGGGGCAAACAATATATTTAGGCAACGATATATTTAGGGCAACGATATATTTAGGGGCAACGATATATTTAGGCAACGATATATTTAGGGGCAACAATATATTTAGGGGCAACGATATATTTAGGGGCAACAATATATTTAGGGGCAACGATATATTTAGGGGCAACAATATATTTAGGGGCAAATTTAGCAAACGATATATTTAGGGCAACGATATATTTATATTTAGGGCAACAATATATTTAGGGCAAAATCTATTTTGAGAACAACGATATATTTAGGGGCAACGATATATTTAGGGGCAAACGATATATTTAGGGCAACACGATATATTTAGGGGCAACAATATTTTTAGGGGCAACGATATATTTAGGGGCATCAATATATTTAGGGGCAACGATATATTTAGGGGCAACGATATATTTAGGGGCAACGATATATATTTAGGGGCAACAATATATTTAGGGGCAAATTTATATATTTAGGGCAATTAATATTTTTAGGGCACCCATATATTTAGCAACAATATATTTAGGGGCAACGATATATTTAGGGCAACAATAATATATTTAGGGGCAACGATATATTTAGGGCAAAATAATATATTTAGGGGGCAACGATATATTTAGGGGCTATATAACAATATATTTAGGGGCAACGTATATATTTAGGGGCAACGATATATTTAGGGGCAAATTTATATATTTAGGGCAACCATATATTTAGGGGCAACGACATATTTAAACGATATTTAGGGCAAATCTATACATTTGCAATCCATACATTTTAGGGGGCAACATATATTTAGGGGCAACGACATATTTAGGGGCAACAATATATTTAGGGGCAACGTATTTAGCAAACGATATATTTAAAGCAACCACATACGTGGAAAAACCACACATTTATATTTAGGGCAACATTTTAGGGGTATATTTAGGGGCAACGATATATTTAGGGGCAACAATATATTTAGGGCAAAATAATATATTTAGGGGCAACGATATATTTAGGGGCAAACGATATATTTAGGGCAACGATATATTTAGGGGCAACGATATATTTAGGGGCAACGATATATTTAGGGGCAACAATATATTTAGGGCAACGATATATTTAGGGGCAACGATATATTTAGGGGCATCAATATATTTAGGGGCAACGATATATTTAGGGGCAACGATATATTTAGGGGCAACGATATATTTAGGGGCAACAATATATTTAGGGGCAACGATATATTTAGGGGCAACAATATTTTTAGGGGCAACGATATATTTAGGGGCAACAATATATTTAGGGGCAACGATATATTTAGGGGCAACGATATATTTAGGGGCAACAATATATTTAGGGGCAACGATATATTTAGGGACAACGATATATTTAGGGGCAACGATATATTTAGGGGACAACGATATATTTAGGGACAACGATATATTTAGGGGCAACGATATATTTAGGAGCACGATATATTTAGGGGCAACGATATATTTAGGGGCAACGATATATTTAGGGGCAACGATATATTTAGAGCAACGATATATTTAGAGCAGCAAACGATATATTTAGGGGTACCCATATATTTAGGGGCAAATGCATATATTTAGCAACGTATATTTAGGGGCAAACGATATATTTAGGGGCAACGATATATTTAGGGGCAACGATATATTTAGGGGCAAATTATATATTTAGCAATGACATATTTAGGTATATTCATTATATTTAGGGGCAACGATATTTAGGGGCAACGATATATTTAGGGGCAACGATATATTTAGGGGCAACGATATACGTAGGGGGCAACGATATATTTAGGGGCAACGATATATTTAGGGGCAACGATATATTTAGGGGCACTATAGGGCAGCGATATATTTAGGGGCAACGATATATCGAGGGGCAAATCGATAGTTAGAGACATCGATATATTTAGGGGCAACGATATATTTAGGGCAACGATATATTTAGGGCAACGCTTGATATATTTAGGGGCAAACTATACATTTAGGGGCAAACGATATATTTAGGGCAACGATATGTTAGGGGCAACATGATATATTTAGGGGCAACGATATATTTAGGGGCAACGATATATTTAGGGGCAACGATATATTTAGGGGCAACGATATATTTAGGGCAACGATATATTTAGGGGCAAAACGATATATTTAGGGGCAACTTATATATTTAGGGGCAAACGATATATTTAGGGGACAGCGATATATTTAGGGGCAACGATATATTTAGGGGGACATTTGATAATTTAGGGAACGATATATTTAGGGGCAACGATATATTTAGGAATACATTTTAGGGGCAACGATATATTTAGGGGCAACGATATATTTAGGGGCAAATATATTTAGCAAGCGATATATTTAGGGGCAACGATATATTTAGGGAACCTTGATATATTTAGAACAACGATATATTTAGGGGCAACTATTATATTGATATATTTAGGGGCAACTATATATTTAGCGATATATTTAGGGGCAACGATATATTTAGGGGCAACGATATACGAGCAACGATATATTTAGGGGCAAGATATATTTAGGGGCAACGATATATTTAGGGGCAACGATATATTTAGGGGATATATTTAGGGCAACGATATATTTAGGGGCAACGATATATTTGATATATTTAGGGGCAACGATATATTTAGGGCAAGCGATATTTAGGGGCTTGATATATTTAGGGCAAACGATATATTTAGGGGCAACGATATATTTAGGGCAACAATATACATTTAGGGGCAACCATATATTTAGGGGCAACGATATATTTAGGGGCAACGATATATTTAGGGGCAAAATATATTTAGGGGCAAACGATATATTTACGATATATTTAGGGGCAACGATATATTTAGGGGCAATATTTAGGGCAACGATATATTTAGGGGCAATATTTAGGGGCAACGATATATTTAGGGGCAACGATATATTTATTAGTTCAGGTAATATTTGGACTGATAAATTGAGTAAACAACCCCCCCAAAATGCTGTGGAACCAGTTTCTTAATAATTTCAATAATAATTGTATATAATAATAACAAGTTGAAACAGCTAGATCAGTGGCTGTGTTGTTTACAGTACTTTTGGTACCAGACCCTATGGTTCAAAAAGTTGACCTTACATTAGGGTCACAGAAATAAGCAATGAAGCCTAGTTTTCACAAAGCATTACTCTGGTTCCAAAAGTCCTGCAAGGTGACGGTCTGAGCAACGGATCGTAGATGTTTTAGGATTTATTGATTATATCCAATCAATAATCAATAATCAATAATCCAAAACGCTGGTTGAGAAATAAACTTTTATTATTTATAGAACTTATGAAATATATATATATATATCTTTTTTACTATCTCATCATGGGGTTGTTCAACAACACACATTTATTTGTTTAAAATCACTTGATGATTTGATTTCAAAGATATATATATATATACTTATATATATGTGTATATATATATGTAGATTTTTAAACGCTATATATCCTCCTCACTCTCAGAGAAATAAAGATCTGTACAAATTATACATTTCTGACATCAATATTTAATCATAAAAAAATCTATACAGCAAAATAAGATCTGTATGTAAAACATTTTACATTTGACATTTTAGTAATTTAACAGATGTTCTTATCCAGAGCTACTTGCTGTTGATGCGTTGATCTGAAGATAGCTAGGTGAGACAACCACATATCACTGTCAAATACACAGGGTACTAACATTCCATTCCAGCTAAACAATGGATGTACAGCATTTAGCAACAAATACATTAAAATATATGAATAAAAACATCTGAGAACAGTAAGAAAGAGAAGAAGAGAGAAGAAAGAGAGGAGAAAGAGAAGAGAAAGAGAGGAGGAGAGGAGAAGGAGAGGAGAAGGAGAGGAGAAGGAGAGGAGAATAGAGGAGAAGAGAGGAGAAGGAGAGGAGAAAGAGAGGAGAGAGAGAGAAGGAGAGGAGAAGGAGAAAGAGGAGAAGGAGAAGGAAGGGAAGGAGAGGAGAAAGAGAGAGAAGGAGAGGAGAAAGAGGAGAAGAGAGGAGAAGGAGAGGAGAAAGAGAGGAGAAGAGAGGAGAAGAGAGGAGAAAGAAGAGAAGAGAGGAGAAAGAGAGGAGAAAGAGAGGAGAAGGAGAGGAGAAAGAGAGGAGAAGAGAGGAGAAGAGAGGAGAAAGAAGAGAAGAGAGAGAAGGAGAGGAGAATAGAGGAGAAGAGAGAGAGAAGGAGAGAGAGAGGAGAAGAGAGGAGAAAGTGGAGAAGGAGAGGAAAGGAGAGGAGAATAGAGGAGAAGAGAGGAGAAGGAGAGGAGAAGAGAGGAGAAGAGAGGAGAAAGAGGAGAAGGAGAGGAGAAGGAGAGGAGAAGGAGAGGTAGAATAGAGGAGGAGAGGAAAAGGAGAGGAGAAAGAGAGGAGGAGAGGAGAAGGAGAAAAGAAGGAGAGGAGAGAAGAAGGAGAGGAGAAGAGAGGAGAAGAGGAGAAGGAGAAAATAAGAAGTGGAGAAGGAGGGGGAGAAGAGAGGAGGAGAGGAGAGGGAGAGAGAGGAGAAGGAGAGGAGAAGGAGGGGAGAAGAGGAGGAGAGGAGAAGGAGAGGAGAAGGAGGGGAGAAGAGAGGAGGAGAGAGGAGGAGAGAGGAGAAAGCTGGGTGATAATGCTGACACAGTAACACACCAGTAAAAGGCTTTAACTCACGAACACAGAGAGTCAGGTGAACAGACCATTAACGCCACAGATGTGTCTGTGGAGAGATGTTTTTCTCTTCTTCCAATTCTATTTCAACTCTATATCCCCCAGAATCCGCACACACGCCCCCAGGGTTTGTATTATAAACGCGCCGTAGTCAAAACTCTGTGTTTCCACTCCATGCACACGCTTAATCTTCCCCCCCCACACACACACACACACACACACACACACACACACACACACACACACACACACACACACACACACACACACACACACACACACACACACACACACACACACACACACACACACACACACACACACACACACACACACACACACACACACACACACTTTGTTAGAATTGCCATATTTATTTAATAAACGACAGGAAATGTAAATGGTTAGTTTTCTGTGTCGAGAATTAATGGAAAAAAGCACAACTGTTAAACTGTAAAATAATGTGGATTACAAACCCTGTGGATGTAATACTACAGTAGTAATACACATCAAACCGTTATTAAACCCTGTGGATGTAATAATACAGTAGTAATACATATCAAACCGTTATTAAACCCTCTGTGGATGTAATAATACAGTAGTAATACACATCAAACCGTTATTAAACCCTCTGTGGATGTAATAATACAGTAGTAATACACATCAAACCGTTATTAACCCCTGTGGATGTAATAATACAGTAGGTAATACACATCAAACCCTGTGGATGTAATAATACAGTAGTAATGACACATCAAACCCTGTGGATGTAATAATACAGTAGTAATA
>NW_025756963.1:0-6014 GCF_021184085.1 Oncorhynchus gorbuscha
GTACATGGATACTAGAGAGTACTGTATAGGATAACACACAACACTAAGGTAAATATGGTACATGGATACTAGAGAGTACTGTATAGGATTGGTTGGGATAACACACAACACTAAGGTAAATATAGTACATGGATACTAGAGAGTACTGTATAGGATAACACACAACACTAGTAAATATGGTACATGGATTAGAGAGTACTGTAGGATTAGTTTAGGATAACACACACACAACACTAAGTACTGTAAATGGGATAACACACAACACTAAGGTAAATATGCGTACATGGATACTAGAGTACTGTATAGGATAACACACAACACTAAGGTAAAATATGGTACATGGATACTAGAGTACTGTATATTGGTTGGGATAACTTACACAACACTAAGGTAAATATACGTACATGGATACTAGAGAGTACTGTATAGGATAACACACAACACTAAGGTAAATATGGTACATGGATACTAGTACTGTATAGGTACTGTAAATATAGGATTGGTTAGGATAACACACAACACTAAGGTAAATATCGTACATGGATACTAGAGTACTGTATAGGATAACACACAACACTAAGGTAAATATGGTACATGGATACTAGAGAGTACTGTATAGGATTGTTTGGGGATAACACACAACACTGGGTAAATATCGTACATGGATACTATGAGTACTGTATGGATAACACACAACACTAAGGTAAATATTGTACATGGATACTAGAGAGTACTGTATAGGATAACACACACAACACTAAGGTAAATATCGTACATGGATAATAGAGAGTACTGTATAGGATAACACACAACACTAAGGTAAAATGGTACATGGATACTAGGTACATGGATAACACACAACACTAGATAGTACATGGATACTAGAGAGTACTGTTGGGATAACACACAACACTAAGGTAAATCGTACTGTATAGGATAACACACAACACTAAGGTAAATATAGTACATGGATACTAGAGAGTACTGTATAGGATTGGTTAGGATACACTAAGGTAAATATGGTACATGGATACTAGAGTACTGTAAATAGGATAACACACAACACTAAGGTAAATATCGTACATGATGCTAGAGAGTACTGTATAGGAGGATAACACACAACACTAAGGTAAATATGGTACATGGATACTAGAGTACTGTATAGATTGTTGGGATAACACACAACACTAAGGTAATATCGTACATGATACTAGAGAGTACTGTATAGGAAGCAAACAAGGTCCCGTACTGCTGCTGGACAAAACGCATACTACAGTTCATGAAATGAGAGACACATAGCTGAATATGGCCCCCATACCATGTGTGACCTCATTTCGTTACCTACAGCAGTAAATAGCCCAGGACTAATGCTTGTGAATACTGGGAAAGGAATGTATGTTTTCATTGCCTTGTTCATACAACACGAAATTAGCATTTTGACATACATTTCATTGCCTCATTACTTTTTTAGTAACATGAAACATTGCATGTAATAATTACATTGTTCAGTTTAAGGTGCTAAACTTTCGTTGAGGGAATTTCCCCTTGCTTCCTTAATGGTTCCTTCATGTCATTTCCTTTATAAAGCATGTGATGCCACTACTGACCCCATCCTTACATCACCCATGCACAGTCTTCTATGACCCCCTGCATTCCTGCTGTCAAAACAGGTTGAAAGGAACCGTCTGATGGGTGGGGATCATGTCTCCCCTCATAGACGTACTTTACCCTGAGGTGTGTATGCTATTGACCACTCTTTCTCTCACTCTCTCTCCTCTCCCCTTTCTCCCTCCCTCTCTCTTCTCTTTCTCTCTCTCTCTCTCCCCCTCTCTCTCTTCTTTTTCTATCTCTCCTCTCTCCATCTCTCTCATCTCTTTCTCTTGCTCTCTCTCTCTCTCTCGTTCTCACTCTCTTGCTCTCTCTCTCCTCTCCCTCTTTCTCCCTCTCTCTCTCTCTTCTCTTTCTATCTCTGTCCTCTCTCCCATCTCTCTCATCTCTTTCTATCGCTGTCCTCTCTCCCATCTCTCTCTTCTCTTTCTATCTCTGTCCTCTCTCCATCTCTCTCTTCTCTTTCTATCTCTGTCCTCTCTCCATCTCTCTCTTCTCTTTCTATCTCTGTCCTCTCTCCCATCTCTCTCTTCTCTTCCTATCTCTGTCCTCTCTCCCATCTCTCTCTTCTCTTCCTATCTCTGTCCTCTCTCCCATCTCTCTCTTCTCTTTCTATCTCTGTCCTCTCTCCCATCTCTCTCATCTCTTTCTATCTCTGTCCTCTCTCCCATCTCTCTCATCTCTTTCTATCTCTGTCCTCTCTCCCATCTCTCTCATCTCTTTCTATCTCTGTCCTCTCTCCCATCTCTCTCATCTCTTTCTATCTCTGTCCTCTCTCCCATCTCTCTCATCTCTTTCTATCTCTGTCCTCTCTCCCATCTCTCTCTTCTCTTTCTATCTCTGTCCTCTCTCCCATCTCTCTCATCTCTTTCTATCTCTGTCCTCTCTCCATCTCTCTCATCTCTTTCTATCTCTGTCCTCTCTCCCCATCTCTCTCATCTCTTTCTATCTCTGTCCTCTCTCATCTCTCTCATCTCTTTCTATCTCTGTCCTCTCTCTCCATCTCTCTCTTCTCTTCCTATCTCTGTCCTCTCTCCCATCTCTCTCATCTCTTTCTATCTCTGTCCTCTCTCCCATCTCTTCTTCTATCTCTTGTCCCTCTCTCCCCCATCTCTCTCATCTCTCTCATCTCTTTCTATCTCTGTCCTCTCTCCCATCTCTCTTCTTCTCTTCCTATCTCTGTCCTCTCTCCCATCTCTCTCATCTCTTTCTATCTCTGTCCTCTCTCCCATCTCTCTCTTCTCTTCCTATCTCTGTCCTCTCTCCCATTCTCTCATCTCTTTCTATCTATGTCCTCTCTCCCATCTTCTCTCTCTTTCTATCTCTGTCCTCTCTCCCATCTCTCTCTTCTCTTCCTATCTCTGTCCTCTCTCCCATCTCTCTCATCTCTTTCTATCTATGTCCTCTCTCCCATCTCTCTCATCTCTTTCTATTGCATCTCTTTCCATTTCATCTCTCTCCCATCTGCAGGGTCCAGCAGGCCTGATCGGTACGTCAGGGGGAGCTGGAGATCCTGGTGAAAAGGTATAGGGGTGTTTATTCTGCCATTAAGCTCTGAGTGGATTAGCCAGACGCTGAGGGCCAGGCAGACAGGCAGACAGACCGAAAGACAGACAGACAGACAGACTTAGACAAACACTGACCACCCTCACATCCATATCATAAACATCACCCAATATCATAAACATCACCCTGCAATTACTGTGCTCCCACTGTCTCATTAGACTTCACTCAACCAACCCTGCATCTCAGTTTCACACATTGAAATGTAACTTGAAATGTAAAATGATCTTTTGAACTGGCAAATAAAGCAAATACACACACACCACACACACTCATCTGGGTCATGCTCCTTAAATATGTAAGTCATTTTAAGTCTCCATGCTGTATGAGGATAGAGCGACCCCTCTGGGATGTTTCCCAACTAGTTCCTGTGCTTATGACAACACGAAACCCCAATCATCACCCTTCAACCCTCAACTGTCAGAACTCAGCTTCCCCTGCTGCTCTCTGACTGTTGACTTAAATTACTTTACTGAGGTCCTGACTGCTGATTATTGACAGGCGCTCAGCTGGATGCCCCGGTCCAGCTCCCAAGCCTACCCAGAATATACTCTCTCTCTCTTTTCTCTCTTCTTCTCTCTCTCTCTTCTCTTCTCTCTCTCTCTCTTCTCTCTCTCTCTCTCTCTCTCTCTCTCTCTCTCTCTCTCTCCCTCTCTCTGACAGACCTACACCGTCGTTGCCCCTCCTTATGACTTACATAGAGGAGAGACTCAGTCAGACTGTTAGAGACTAGAGGAGAGACCCATTCATACTGTTAGATACTAGAGGAGAGACCCAGTCAGACTGTTAGATACTAGAGGAGAGACCCAGTCAGACTGTTAGATACTAGAGGAGAGACCCAGTCAGGCTGTTAGATACTAGAGGAGAGACCCAGTCAGACTGTTAGATACTAGAGGAGAGACCCATTCATACTGTTAGATACTAGAGGAGAGACCCAGTCATACTGTTAGATACTAGAGGAGAGACCCATTCATACTTTGTACTAGAGGGAGAGACCCAGTCAGACTGTTAGATACTAGGAGAGACCCAGTCAGGCTGTTAGGATACTGAGGAGAGACCCAGTCAGGTTGTTAGAGACTAGAGGAGAGACCCATTCATACTGTTAGATACTAGAGGAGAGACCGGGCTGTTGAGTCAGGCTGTTAGATACTAGAGGAGAGACCCAGTCAGGCTGTTAGATACTAGAGGAGAGACCCATTCATAATGTTAGATACTAGAGGAGGTGAGACCCATTCATACTCGTTAGATACTAGAGGAGAGACCCAGTCCAGTCAGGCAGTCAGACTGTTAGATACTAGAGGAGAGACCCAGTCAGGCTGTTAGATACTAGAGGAGAGACCCAGTCAGGCTGTTAGATACTAGAGGAGAGACCCAGAGTATTAGATACTAGAGGGAGAAGACCCAGTCAGACTGTTAGATACTAGAGGAGAGACCCAGTCAGACTGTTAGATACTAGAGGAGAGACCCATTCATACTGTTAGATACTAGAGGAGAGACCCATTCATGCGTTAGATACTAGAGGAGAGACCCAGTCGACTGTTAGATACTAGAGGAGGACCAGTCAGGCTGTTAGATACTAGAGGAGAGACCCAGTCAGGCTGTTAGATACTAGAGGAGAGACCCAGTCAGACTGTTAGATACTAGAGGAGAGACCCAGTCAGACTGTTAGATACTAGAGGAGAGACCCAGTCAGACTGTTAGATACTAGAGGAGAGACCCAGTCAGACTGTTAGATACTAGAGGAGAGACCCAGTCAGACTGTTAGATACTAGAGGAGAGACCCAGTCAGGCTGTTAGATACTAGAGGAGAGACCCAGTCAGACTGTTAGATACTAGAGGAGAGACCCAGTCAGGCTGTTAGATACTAGAGGAGAGACCCAGTCAGGCTGTTAGATACTAGAGGAGAGACCCATTCAGACTGTTAGATACTAGAGGAGAGACCCAGTCAGGCTGTTAGATACTAGAGGAGAGACCAGTCAGCTGTTAGATACTAGAGGAGAGACCCAGTCAGACTGTTAGATACTAGAGGAGAGACCCATTCATACTGTTAGATACTAGAGGAGAGACCCAGTCAGGCTGTTAGATACTAGAGGAGAGACCCATTCAGACTGTTAGATACTAGAGGAGAGACCCAGTCAGGCTGTTAGATACTAGAGGAGAGACCCAGTCAGGCTGTTAGATACTAGAGGAGAGACCCAGTCAGGCTGTTAGATACTAGAGGAGAGACCCAGTCAGACTGTTAGATACTAGAGGAGAGACCCAGTCAGACTGTTAGATACTAGAGGAGAGACCCAGTCAGACTGTTAGATACTAGAGGAGAGACCCATTCAGACTGTTAGATACTAGAGGAGAGACCCAGTCAGGCTGTTAGATACTAGAGGAGAGACCCAGTCAGACTGTTAGATACTAGAGGAGAGACCCATTCAGACTGTTAGATACTAGAGGAGAGACCCAGTCAGACTGTTAGATACTAGAGGAGAGACCCAGTCAGGCTGTTAGATACTAGAGGAGAGACCCAGTCAGGCTGTTAGATACTAGAGGAGAGACCCAGTCAGGCTGTTAGATACTAGAGGAGAGACCCAGTCAGACTGTTAGATACTAGAGGAGAGACCCAGTCAGACTGTTAGATACTAGAGGAGAGACCCAGTCAGGCTGTTAGATACTAGAGGAGAGACCCAGTCAGACTGTTAGATACTAGAGGAGAGACCCAGTCAGGCTGTTAGATACTAGAGGAGAGACCCAGTCAGACTGTTAGATACTAGAGGAGAGACCCAGTCAGGCTGTTAGATACTAGAGGAGAGACCCAGTCAGACTGTTAGATACTAGAGGAGAGACCCAGTCAG